>NC_053495.1:109697408-109977408 GCF_905171775.1 Rana temporaria | reverse complement strand
CACAAGATCCCAAACCCGAACTGTCCGGGTGATTTCTGGACAGGTGGCAACCCTAGTAAGGGGCCCCAAAATTCCTGATGGCGGCCCTGCGCATACCTCCCAACACACACGGATTCTGTGGGACTTTCCCGCACAGACAGCTTCTTCCCGCAGTCCCGCAAAAGGGTTAATTTTCCCGCACTGCAAGAGGAGGCAGCACGGAAGAAGAAGGAACCGGAGCGGTATGTGGAGGACTGTGGCTGCTGAAGGGAAGAAAGCCGACAGCCGGGCTAATGACAGTCTGTGGCCCCAGCTGCTGTCGGCACAGGTGAGAGGCACTCCCCCCCCCCCCGCTCAACAACTGCAAAACCCCCCCAGGAGGAACCGGAGCGGTGTGTGGATGTCTGCTTAAGGGAAGAGAGCCGACACATTCTGTGCACAGGTGAGAGGCACCCCCCCTGCTCAACAAATTTAATGCGCTCCCCCCCGCTCAACAACTTTAATGCTTTAATGCGCCCCCCCCCGCTCAACAACTATGATCCCCCTCCTCGCTCAACATCTTCGACCCCCCCCCCCAATTCTCAGGGGGCCCCTTCAACACTCAAGCCCAGGGGCCCCCACCACCCTAAGTCCTGCCCTGGGTAGGATATGTACTTGTGCTTACTCAAGGTGGGGGTGGATGTGGTAGTTAGATTTGGTGGGGGTGGGGTTCATTAATTTGTTTGGCATCACCACACATTTGCTTCTGGCCCATGTGCACACATCACTTGCATTTGTTCTGCTGATGTAAATCAGTAAGGACTATGCAAGTATAAATGAGAGCTAATTTCTATTGATGTTATATATATATATATATATATATATATATATATATATATAATATAAATGATTTGATTCACAGTTGGGTAACTTTTCCAGCAAATTTGGACTTCTGAGTTGCATGACAAGTTGTATCCCACGATTCTCAATGATAACCATTTATATCTGTGCCATCTTAAGTCGCACCAACTTCAAAGTAGTCCCTGTACTATTTTGGTGTAACTTTCAGGCTCGGTTTCCACTAGTGCGACTTGTCATGTGACTTGGGATTGCAAAGTTCATATCTGTGCGACTTCAAGTCGCAGAAACTTCAAAGTAGTCCCTGCACTCCTTTGGTCCCACTTTGATACGACTTGAGGTCCATAGACCTCAAGAATATACAGGCATTGCTCCAAGTTGCATCAAAATTGTGGCAAAAAATTGCAGCAAAAATCACACAAATTTAGGGATGCGATAGTGGAAACTGAGCCTCGTGTGACTTGAGGTACATAGGGCGCAATATTAGACAGGCTTTCACAGAAGTTGGGGCCAAGTTGCAGCGGCAAAGTGGCAGCAAATTAGTGTGACTTTCAGGTCACAGCAGTGTGAAAGAGATTCAAGGATAATATCTTTGAATTTGTCTCTATTGTCACTTGTGCATCCTGAAAGTGGTTGGTTTGACTTTGATGCGATTTGAGGTCCATACACCTCAAGATTACACAGACATTGCTTCAATTCATGGCAAATCTGTGCAATTGTAAGGCCGCACAAGTGCAAATGGGGCCTTATTTAAAGGTGTTATCATCTAATCTCATTAGGTTACTTTCACACTTGTGTGACTTTTCCTGCGACTTTGGACATCAGTCACATGACAAGTCATACCCAATGATTTTCAATGTGTACCATTTATATCTGTGCAATTTCAAGTCACACTGACTTCAAAGTTGTCCCTGTACTACTTTGGTCTGACTTTGATATGAGTTGAAGTCCATAGACCTTAAGTTTACACAGGCATTCCCTGGAATCGTGGAAAAATTGCAGACGTAAAATTGCAGGAAAATGATGTGCCTTTTCCTGTGACTTCTGCGTCCATAGACCTCAAGACCACAGGCATTGCTTAAAGTCGCATCAAAATTGCACAACTTGAGGTCGCATAAGTGTGAAAGGGGTCTAAGTCACTGTGCTGAGTACTATTATACCCAGAATATAAAGTAGTCCCACCATCAAACACTAGTAAACGTATGTTATCAATATAATTGTGCTCAAATGGCTGAAAATCACACAGATGGTATCGCCTTCTGAATGTTGCATTGTACTCAGGAGCATATGCTGAAAAGAGGCACAAGCCTATTAGCCAATGCCACATCAGCATGAGCATGGTTGTTACTATAATATTAATGCCTGAAATGCAAAACATTATTGTATAAAATTAAACATTAGTGAATGTATTTTCTCTGTAGGTATGTGCTCAGCTCTGAAGCATAGCAGTACTTCCTGCTGCCCTCAAAGGTTCAAGCCCTGAGTTCAAATCCCACTAATGGCATCACCTCCTGAAAGTGTGCATTGTACTCAGCAGCATAATTAGCCAATGCACATCAGTTTGGTTTATTCCATATTTTAACTCATCAAATGCATGCAATGGTATGTACTTAATCAATAATATTATGGTGTGGAATTAAAAAAATCAAGGAAAAAAAATGTCGTAGGGTCCCCCCCCCCCTAGTACATACCAGGCCCTTCAGGTCTGTTATGGACTTTAAGGGGAACCCCACACCAAGATGTAAAATAAAATTGACATGAGGTCCCCCAAAATCTATACCAGACCCTTATCTGAGCATGCAGCCTGTAGGTCAGGATAGGGGGGACGACGACCAGGGAGCACCCTCCCCTTCTGAACTGTACCAGGCCACATGCCCCAAAGCACCTTGTCCCCATGTTGATGGGGACAAAGGCCTCTTCCCAACAACCCTGGTCAGTGGTTGTCGGTCTACGGGCAGGGGGGTTTATCAGAATCTGGAAGCCCCCTTTAACAAGGGGCTCCCAGATCCTGCCCCCTATGTGAATAGGTATGGGTACCCCTACCCGTTCACCAAAAAAAGCAGTGAAATGTAAAAAAAATCAATAGCTGTTTTTTGACAAGTCCTTTATTGCAATGGTATGTAATTATTCAATATAATTATGGTGTGGAATGCCAAACCTCACACACTAGCTAATGGGCAGTTTACATTTCATAGTATATTTTAATTTGCTTGTGCAAAAAATAAACACAAGCTGGTGCATGGTAGGTTGGCTGGTATTTTAACTTGTACCATGAGTGCTGTGGAGACTTCTGAGCAGGCCACTAAGCCATTGTGCTAAGTATGAGACCTGCATTATAGTGTAGTATGATTAAAGAATGAACATAAGTAATTACTGCTTTATAGCCACCTAAATACAAAACAAAAAAAAAACATGAAAAAAAACATACAACAAATAGGTAACCTAAATGTTTAATACATGTAAATTTACAGAATAGCAGACATTACTCAGGAAATAATTCAGCAGAAAAAAACTCACTCGGACAAAGATAGAAGAAAACATCAATATAAACACCCTACAATCAACAAATTTTACGCTGGTCCTAATCACCGTCAACACCACCAAAAACATCATCAGAAGTCTTTGAGACAGTACATCACCAAACGACATTATTTCGACAACATTTCTGAAAGAATGTACCGAAATTGTGGCACCGACTATAACACATCTCAATAATCAATCGTTCAGAGAAGGGATTGTTCCGACTTCCTTCAAGAAAGGCATAATTAAACCCCTCCTAAAGAAACCCAACCTCGACCCTAAGGATCCAAACTACCGCAGACCGGTAACAAGCCTCAGCACCATCTCCAAGATCAATGAGAAAGCAGTAGTATAACAGCTACAACTCCACTTGGACACCTACAAACTACTGGGCCCACTATAATTGGGTTTCCGCCCACTTCTCAAAATTTGGAATGACGCCCTCGAAGCAGCAGATGGTGGAGAATCGTGTCTCCTGGTTCTGCTGGACCTCCGTGCAGCTTTCGACACAGTAGACTCGTCTCACAGAAGTATCAGGAGTCGCAGACTCAGATCTACCCTGGTTCACATTATTCCTAGAGAATCAATCCCAGACAGTGAAACTAGGAGCCTTTATATCGGAAGCACGCACCGTCACATGCGGAGTCCCTCAAAGATCACCCCTGTCGCCCGTGCTCTTCAACCTCTACCTCCGCCCACTCCTTAAAATCATCAGCAAACAGGACCTGTATTACCACTCCTACGCTGATGACACTCAATTTTATTTTCTCATCACTAACAAAAAAGACCAATATCACGGACTAGAAAAATGCCTTACATTGATAGATAATTGGATGACAGAGAGCTCCCTCAAACTCAATGGATCCAAAACAGAACTTCTCTTTCTACACACAAACCGAAAGACAAACTCCAGGACGACTTGACACCACCCACCATTCTTGGACAAACCATCACTCCAAGCACGAAAGTCAAAAGCCTCGGAGTCATCTTTGACTCAGACATGACTATGGACGCCAAAATAGGATCAGTAATCAGCGGATCGCACAATCTTTTTTGCTTGCTGCGTAGACTCATCCCATTAATCCAGGAAGAGGACACAGCAGCAGTAGTTGGAACACTCATCAATTCCTGACTCGACTACGCAAACTCCCTCTACTAGGACTACCCAAATACAAGATGTCTCGTTTAAAAGGCATCCAGAACACAGCAGCAAGACCGATAACAGGGAAAAAAACTATGGGAATCAATCACCCCAGCCTTGAGGACTCTATATTGGCTATCTGTAAAGGATCGGATTACATTCAAGACCCTCTGCCTCACCCACAAATGCACACAAAGAAACGCGCCTCAATGTTTATGCAAGAAAATAACACATTACACCCCCAATCGGGCCCTCATATCAACAAATCAAAATCTCCAACGCACCCCTAAGTCCTGCTACAAATCTAAAGGAGAATGAAGATTCGCAGTCCAAGGACCGCGGCTATGGAACGCTCTACCAAAGAACATCCGCATGGAAGAAAACCATTGGGCCTTCAAGAAAAAACATAAGACTCATCTCTTCTGAAGGACCTTGGACAAGTTGGACAAAAGCACTTTGAGGCTATTCAGTTCGCATTTGTTAGCACTATATAAGTTACTCACTCACTCTTACTCTGTAATAATCATTAATAACTGCATTCGTTAGCAAAAGAAGGAAAAAAAATAGGAATACTAATTGCAATATACATCAAAAGATGCACATGAGGTAGAGCACATCTCACATAAAAAAAAATTCTTTCACATACATGGATCATGGTAACAGTGCAGTGCTATAGAATAACTTGGTAGAAATTTGCATTTGCATGTACGCTGATTTGCCAATTAGCGCTGATTTCACATTTACTAAGGCTTGTTCGCAGCTAATAACGCTCTTTTTCATTCGCAAATTTGCATGTTGAATTTTTAATTGACTAAATTGGAGTTATTATTTGCAATAGTGCCCAGTACTTCCTGAAGCTATAGTAAATGTTTTTTTCAAAATTGTCCCTCTTCTTTTGCTTATAGCGCAAAAAAATTGCAGAGGTGATCAAATACCACCAAAAGAAAACTTTGTTTGTTGGAAAAAAACATCAATTTTGTTTGGGTACAGCGTCACATGACCGTGCAATTTTCAGTTAAAGCGACACAGTGCCGTATCGCAAAAATGGCCTGATCATTGAGCAGCCAAATCTTCCGGGGCCAAAGTGGTTAATTCTCATTCCTCTGCATTCTTCCCTCAGGCCCCATACACACCATAGAATCTATCCGCAGATAAATCCCATCAAATGGGTTTCTGCGGATAGATCCTATGGTGTGTACACTCCGTCGGATATTTTTCCGTGGATAAATCTCCCTTGGGATGGATTTCCAGCAGATGGATATTTGCTGACATGCTCAACAAATCCATCTGCTGGAATCCATTCCAACGGATGGATCCGCTCGTCTGTACAGACTTAGGCCCCATACACACGATAGAATCCATCCGCTGAAATTTATCCGCGGATCGGTTTCAGCGGATCGACGGATTTATCTGTTGATCCGCTGGAACGTACACACTAGCGCACAAAAATCTCCGCGAACCAGAACGTATGCAACGTAAACCACGTAAGACGTCACTATAAAGGGGAAGACCAAAGTCAACGGCGCCGCCCTCTGTTCCGCTTTTGCTAGTTCCGTGTGACCGCGTGCTAGTGAAGGTTTGGTTAGAGCCGATTCGTGCTTTTCAGTCTCCGCGTTTTGACAGTAGGTATTCTCGGGTTCAGTGCGTTTGCTTGCGGGTTTGCAGTTAGCATTCGGGCACAGGCTTTCAGCACGTTTCCGCGTACTGTGCGCTCGTATCTGTGTGTCGTGCGGGCTTAGCAGGTTGTGCTGGATTTGCGAGTGCTTTCTGTTGGAGTGTGTTCTTGACTGACCAGCCGGCCGGTTTGAATCCATGATGGAGCAGCAGCGTCGATTCTCGCGAATTGGTGCTGGTTATGGGATTGCTTATGGCCATGTCCAGCGAACCTGTTTATTGGCCAGGAACAGTGGGAGGAGGCGTTTCTGGGCCAAGAATTGGTTGCGCCAGCGTGACCAGTTTTCTCATATGCCTCTGCTTAGGGAACTCCAGGAGAATAATCCGGATGATTTTCGGAATTTTCTCCGCATGACGGACCCCGTATTCAACCGTCTGCTGGAACTTCTGTCCCCCTATATCACGAGGCAGGACACTGTGATGCGCGATGCCATCACGGCCGAGCAGAGGCTTATTGCCACGTTGCGGTACCTGGCGACTGGGAGGAGCCTGCAGGACCTCAAGTTCTCGACAGGCATCTCTCCCCAGGCGCTTAGGGTCATCATACCGGAGACGTGTACTGCCATCATACATGTTCTGCAGGAGGAGTATATTAAGGTAAGTTCCCTAATTTGAACACCACAAATTTTTTTTTTTAAATGTGTGAGAAAGTCATTTTTTTTTCTCTTCCCTAATAACCATGAGATTGTAATCTGCTGTGTGTGGGATGTTCCCTTTTCTCCCCATGCATGTTGTTAACCTTTCCATGTTCATTTTTTGTGCCTACCTGCATATTTGGACCCTCGCCTCCATAAACCTGTCCAGCATGCTTTCCTAGGCCCAAACACACCTAGCCTAATTTGTTTCTTTCCCTAATAACCATGAGATTGTAATCTGCTGTGTGTGGGATGTTCCCTTTTCTCCCCATGCATGTTGTTAACCTTTCCATGTTCATTTTTTGTGCCTACCTGCATATTTGGACCCTCGCCTCCATAAACCTGTCCAGCATGCTTTCCTAGGCCCAAACACACCTAGCCTAATTTGTTTCTTTCCCTAATAACCATGAGATTGTAATCTGCTGTGTGTGGGATGTTCCCTTTTCTCCCCATGCATGTTGTTAACCTTTAAATTTTTTTTTGGGCCTACCTGCATATTTTGTCCTTACCCACCATAAACCTGTCCAGCATGCTTTCCTAGGCCCAAACACACCTAGCCTAAATTGTTGGTGATTTTTTGGCTAATCAATTGTAGCTCTGCCCCTCCCCCCCTCCCCCCCCCGAAAATAGTTTTCTGCTTTATCATCAGAGGGATGTGTAGTCTGATAATTAAGTGGGCCTATATTTTAAAAAAGAAAAGCTCACTTCACAATGCTTGTGTGAAATGTGAATCCTGTTGTTGATGTTGCACAATGATGGTTTTTGGTTTTTGTTTGCAATGTTTATGTGCCAAAGTACTAAATCTCTTTTTTTGTTTGTCCCCACAGCTACCCTCCACACCACAGGAATGGCAGTCTGTGGCTTCCCAATTTGCCCAGCGTTGTGATTTTCCAAACTGCGGTAGAGCAATAGATGGGAAGCACGTCCGCATTGTGCCCCCACCCCACTCGGGGTCCTACTATTTTAACTACAAGGGTTTTCATAGTATCGTGTTGATGGCGGTGGTGTCGGCACAGTATGAGTTTCTCTATGTGGACGTGGGGAAGAACGGCCGGCTGTCAGATGGGGGAGTGTTCTCGCAGACAGAATTCTACGATCGTCTCCAAACTGGTGGTCTGGCATTGCCACCAGATGAAGACAATGTGGAAGGACTTCCGTTTGTGTTCCTAGCGGACGAGGCATTCGGGCTTGGACCTCACCTAATGCGGCCTTTTCCCCAGAGGACCCTCACCTCAGAGAGGAGTGTGTTTAATTTTCGGTTGGCCAGGGCTCGGAGGGTAGTCGAGAATGCCTTTGGGATACTCTCCAACCGGTTCCGCCTGTTCCTGACAGCTATACATCTGGCGAAATATTAATTGAACACCGTTGTATTTGCCTGCTGCATTTTGCACAACTTTTTACGCAGGCATTCCCAGACGTACCTATCCGACAGCGTTTCTGAGGCAAGACTACTCTCAGATCCTCTCCCTGGGCTGGTCACTGGTCGCGCTGGCATTGGCACCCAATCTGCTCGTGAGGTACGCGACAAATATGTTGAGTACTTCATGGGTCGGGGGGCCATTGCTATGCCAGATCATATTTCTTTCTAATTTGGCCCCCAAAAGAAAGGAATATTCACAGAACTAATAAATAATTAGACCATTGGACTTTATACAGTTGTTTGTCATTACTGCTTTTTCTATTTTTTTCTGTCTTCCTGGTTTGCCAAAAAAATAGTGCACTTCTAGTGCCAAATGTATGGTTCAGGTTTTAGTAAATAAACACAATTGCACATTATTCACTCATCTCCAAACTGGGTATTCAGCATCTTAAATAATCAAGCCACTCCTTGTAATGATTTTCAAAATAATTTTTTTATTGTCAGCTTTTTCGTTTTTTTTTATTTAACGAATATTTTTGGTATTAAACATGCCAACATTTTTATTTTTGAATGTTTATTTTTTTTTTTGGATTTTTTTTACGTATCCATTTTTTTTTTTTGTTCAAAACCATTTTGTCAAATTTTTTTTGGTGTTCACAAACAATGTTGTACAATTGTACAATTTTTCCCACCAAAAATGGATTTAACAACTGTAAATGTCACAAAATCTTTTTGGTGTCATCATTTTTTTTTTTTTTTAAAAAACTATTGTTGCAGATTTTGGACCTTTTGGATTTGTTCATTGTTTTTTGGCGTAATTTTGTGTTAAAATATTGATCACATTTTTAAAACATATTTGTTCACCCAATAATAATTGTTTTTTTTTTTGGGAAATATTTCCAAACATTTTTTTTTGGATTAATTTTTTTTTTTTTTTTTTGTATTTTTTGTGGTGTTTTTTTGAAATCCAATAAAAAGATTGATCTCATTTTTGGGATCGATGTGTTAACCAATCTTTTTTTGGTGATCTAATTTTTTATTTTTTAACATTATTTTTACATTTTTTTGTTCACTTTTTCTGTTTTGTATGGCTTGTTGAATGGAAGCCATTTTTTAACATAAAAATATAAAACATGTCCCAAAAAAAAAACCCACAAATGTGTCACTTTTGCATTCCCAAAAACAGTCATGGTGTGAGGTCACACCGGAACACGCCAAAATTTGAAGATGCACACATTCAGTGCTATTTGCCAAATGTCAGTTATACCACAACAAAAGACTTTAAAATGGCGACATGTGCTATCTGCCATCATGGGTGAACAATGTCTGGGTTTTGTGGGAGCAAACCCTTCCTCGAAAAATAGTTTACAATCGAGGAGGGGGTTGTACCCACAAAGCACAGATATTCTATATTCTGTGATGGCAGATAGCACATGTTGACACACTGTGTGTGCATCTTCAAATTTTGGCGTGTTGCTGAGTCAGACATAAAAACAGGTTGGGGGATGGGCGGGGGGGGTTGGTTTAGTCTTTGACACGGCCCATCATGTCAATGATGTTCTTATAGTTTTGCTCTATAACCACCATTCTTTGCCGCATAGTGTCCAGCTCGGCACAGCAGTCGACAATTATATTGCGCACATTCTGTTCCATCTGAACATCTGTTGACTCATATTCGCCATTTCGCTGCTGCACTCCATTACTTGCTGGATTATAATTCCCGCACTTGCCCGAGAAAAATGGGGAACAGCATCTTCATCCCCTACAAAATTAAGAAAATAAATAAAATTAGCCATTTGACCGGCCTAGATACATCTAGGGTTGCCACCTCATCCCTTTAAACCAGAACACATATTAATTACACAGGTTCTGTGGCTGATTAAAAGGTGGTAATTTAACTCACCTGGTGCCATATCTGCATTACATTAGCCACAGAACATGTGTAATCCATATGTGTTCGGGATTAAAGGGATGAGGTGGCAACCCTATCTACATCTGTTTTGCCCTATCAAGCTGGGATGACACTGACCTGATGTCGTGTTGATTTCCTCCTCCACCACTTCTCCATCTTCAATAACTCCTCCTTCTTCTTCTTCCACCAATCCACCATCTTCAAAATCACCAAAATCTTCTTCTTGAATTTCATCTTCCTCCTCAACAACTACCAGATCTAAAATTACGCCATCATCCTCTCTTCCTTCCTCCTCCTCCTCCACATCCTCATCTCTTCCTTCCACCTCCTCCTCCACATCCTCATCTCTTCCTTCCACCTCCTCCTCCACATCCTCATCTCTTCCTTCCACCTCCTCCTCAACATCCTCCTCCTCCACATCCTCCTCTATTCCTTCCTCCTCCTCCACATCCTCCACATGGCCAGATGGCAGATCCCGGGCGTGTCTGGCCCTCTCTGCCTCCTCGAATTGCTGGCGTCTTCTTTCCCCTAGAAAAAATAACCAAAAAAAAGGTATATACTCATCAGCACACAGATCTTGTAGAGCAGAAATCACACACATTGCATTGAAGTTTAGAGGCTTTTTTCTAAAAATATTTAGTTGTCTTATCACCCCAAACCTAGATTTTAGGATGACTTCTAGGCCAAGCTCTGATTAAGTCCATTTTTAGCAAAGTGACACACATGGATGTCCCCCCCTTCAAATTTTGAGCTGAGACCATCCACATTTTAGTGTAATCTTTTGGGGGAGACACAGGTGCTCTGGATTACAGATATGAAAACACCTGCTTAGTAGCACTGTTTGCATTTCCCATTCTTGGATTTAATTGTTGGATTAATAAATTTTTCCACAATGTTTACAAACAATGTTTTTGGCAAGAGAGGCATGTCCAGGTGTGTTGTTCCTGGGCCAACATCGTATTTTTGAGAAGCAACCTGATGTGAACAAGGTTTCCTATTAACAGTCGTTGGCCAAGCAAATGATATTTAGATAAATACAATTCTTTAAACAGGTTTTCAGAAGTACAACCAGGCCAAGGATACAGATGTAGAAATGTACCTGACCAAACATTCAAATAATACAATTGTCCCCACCCCTCAAACCAAAAAATAACTTACTTTTTTTGAGGATTTTTTTTATTTTCTTGAGTTGATGTGGCTCACGG
Source organism: Rana temporaria (assembly GCF_905171775.1). Taxonomy (NCBI): domain Eukaryota; kingdom Metazoa; phylum Chordata; class Amphibia; order Anura; family Ranidae; genus Rana; species Rana temporaria. The sequence continues at coordinate 109,966,145 of NC_053495.1, read as the reverse complement.
AGCTTTAAGTCGGACCACCGCTTCCGTAGCTGCTCCTTGGACCTTGCGATGCCAAACATCCTCTGCATTTTACGTGCCACCTTCTCCATAATTTTCCCCTTCCTGCGGTTGGGGGTCTTGTATGGGCCATATTGCCCATCATAGTCCTTCCTCCGCATAATCTCTACCAGCTCCACCATTTCGTCAAAAGACATATTAGTTGCCTTATAACGTTTAGGCTGGGATCGGGACGTTCCTGCCTCTGTCCCCTCACTTCTGGCCTGAGAGCTCCGTGCATGCTCGCCTGTCATCGCCATCTTTCATCCCCACAGAGATTAGGGGCGTGGAAATCTGGAAATGTCCCGTCATGGGCGGGGACCAGGGCGGCGGTTCATACATACGCGGAGTGTAGAGAATGAATAAGATGTGATTACGTAGGTTACGCGGAGATTATGCGCCCGTTTCTGCTCAGTTGCTTACGCGGAGATTAGTAAAACATTTGACAGCAGTAACACAGTTAACGCCAGATTTACAGAATTAACATTGATTAGGGGGCATGGCAATGTCTATAAAAGGGAACCGACGTGATTACGTTGCTTACGCGGAGATTATGCGCCCGTTTCTGCTCAGTTGCTTACGTGGAGATTAGTAAAACATTTCACAGCAGTAACACAGTTAACGCCAGATTTACAGAATTAACATTGATTAGGGGGCATGGCAATGGTGACGATGTGTCACGCACACGCGGAGTCTGTTAAAGGGAACCTACGTGATTACGTTGCTTACGCGGAGATTAGTAGAACATTTCACAGCAGTAACACAGTTAACGCCAGATTTTCAGAATTAACATTGATTAGGGGGCATGGCAATGGTGACGATGTGTCACGCACACGCGGAGTCTGTTAAAGGGAACCTACGTGATTACATTGCTTATGCGGAGATTTGTAGAACATTTCACAGCAGTAACACAGTTAACGCCAGATTTTAAGAATTAACATTGATTAGGGGGCATGGCAATGGTGACGATGTGTCACGCACACGCGGAGTCTATAAAAGGGAACCGACGTGATTACGTTGTTTACACGGAGATTATTTCATTGAGCTGCACGAGGAGCTAGAGATAAGGTAAAAAATTTAAACATGGGATCAGCAGAGGCCTAGAAACTTGAGAGCCATGGGATTGTGGTTTTGTCTGTTGTTTGCAGCCTTTTAACGCAACTTAGTATGTTTATTGTGTCCCCCAAACTGAATTTAATTCTCACAATGCTTTTACACATCACTTAAATCTAGATGTGAAGAATGCTCTACCTATTTGTATTTTTTGCCAGGTGTATTGTGATCATGCAAGTATTGTTCTGTGTTGGTTGGCCAGAGGTTATTAGGAAGTGTATTTATATGTCCGGAATGATGAGGGGCATGCTAAGTACACATTAAATAGTGCCTTGATGAAAGGTCTCAATCTCAAAATTTGTGGATGGGTCTAGATTACACGTATTTAGCAAAATGATTTGAAAAAGGGTCTGCATGTGAACTAATTTTTGGTCACAACAATGGGGCAGAGCTGGCCAGCATTTTGGCTGCAGGAGACACTGTGTTTGCATAGTACAAGATCAATCTGGGGCCACATATGAATACAATGGGAATGATGGGCATTTTTTAATTTTTTTTTTTTTTGGTTTAACAGTGTTCAACTTAAATTTTCGGAATACAACTCCCAAATGGAAAATATCGTGGGAAAGGAGATAATTTCTCGTCTCATTGAGAAGTTTAGGGAAATGCCCCTACTTTGGGATTCAAAACATCCAAACTATTCAAAGCGGAACCAACGAAAGGCAGCACTTGCTGAAATAGCTACATATATGCAGACATGGGTTCCCGGCTGCACAGGCAACATGGTGAAGAACAAAATGAATAACCTGAGGGCCGCATACCGATCAAAAAGAAGAGAACTTCGGGAGCAAAGATCAGGAGCAGCAGCAAGAGAGTCCACGGAGCCAAGTCTGTGGTACTACCAGGAGCTGGAGTTTTTGGGGGATCAAATGGATGGCCGGCAATCAATGTCAAGCCTTCCTCCCAGACAGCATCGCAGCAGACCTTCCACGGATCACCACAGCCAGGAGGAGGACGGTGAGGGGCTGGCTGGCAGGCATGAAAATCTGCGACTCTCCACTTCTGATGAGGTAGAGTATTTAAAAAAAAAAAAATGGGCTGCTAATTCTTGTTTGTTTATTGAGTTGATATTGTAATCCCAAACCAAAAAATGGACTATAAAAGTCATGGTCATAAAAATAGGGGTCATGGATGCCAAGTGCAGGGATCAGAAGGAGAGTCTATTCAAGTTTAAAGTAAGATAAAACAAACCAGTCTAGAGCATGAAAATGTGTGTGATTTGCTTGTGCCAAATTGTAAAACATGTCACTTTTTTTGACACAGAAAGAAGGGAGCAGCCAGGAAATATTGGCTAATGATGCTGAGCTGCCTGCCAGCCAGGAGGAAGGGGTCATTGTCAGCCAGGAGGAGGAGGCCGGGCCCAGCACCAGCCAGGAGGGCCCCAGGCCCACGGTCAGCCCCACCAGGCAACTCCCTCCCCCCCGGGTCAGGCAAACAGGCCTAATGAGGCGCAGGAGGCAGGTGGAGGATGAGAGCCTCCGAATGATAAGGGAGGCTAGCGCCTTAATGAGGGCCCCCCTCAACCCCACTGAGGCCTACAGTGCGTATGTGGCCCACGAATTGTCACAAGCGGGGGAGGACGGTCAGAGGCGTGCCAGGAACCTCATGAACCAGGTGCTTTTATGGCTGCACCAGGGCTGGCTGACCGATGACACTGAGCTGAGTGACCCGGCCTATCCTGCACAACACCTGCTAACTCCTCCTGCTGCCACATCATCCCGACCTGCAAGGGGCCGTGGACGGGTCCGTGGAAGATCTGCTGCAAGGAGGGTTCCAAGGAACAGGAGAAGATGATTACCGGCCTTCCATTTGATCCCCCAAAAACTTTGTTTTTTTTGGAGTACCACAGCCTGGGCTCCATTGGCTCACTTGCTGCTGCTCCTGGTTTTTGTTTTTGTTGTTCTTTTTTTGTTCTCGGTATGCGGTCCTCAAGGTTTGCCATTTTGTCCTTGACTATGTTGCCTGTGCAGTCTGGAACACAAGTCTGCATGTATGTTGCTATCTCAGCAAGTGCTGCCCTTCTCGGTAATTTATTTTTGTTTATGGCCCAAATAAATGGTTATTTGATTTACTGAAATACCTTGTCTATTGTGTTTTAATACTGTGGTGATTAGGCATGAAACATTTTAGCAAATAATATGTGTCATTTAGAAAGGACACCAATTCCTTGGGGGGGGGGGGGGTACATTTGGCGTACCAACTTGGGAAAACAAAAAAGGAAAAACACACGCCTACATAAAATGGTGACATAACTTGACCAAAAAAAATGGGAAAGAAAAAAGAATGGGGACATAAATTGGCAAAACAAAAAAAAAAGGAAAAAAAAATGGGAAAGAAAAAAGAATGGGGACATAAATTGCAAAACAAAAAAAAAAGGAAAAAAAAAATGGGAAAGAAAAAAGAATGGGGACATAAATTGCAAAACAAAAAAAAAAGGAAAAAAAAATGGGAAAGAAAAAAGAATGGGGACATAAATTGCAAAACAAAAAAAAAAGGAAAAAAAATGGGAAAGAAAAAAGAATGGGGACATAAATTGCAAAACAAAAAAAAATGGGAAAGAAAAAAGAATGGGGACATAAATTGAAAAACAAAAAAAAAGGAAAAAAAATGGGAAAGAAAAAAGAATGGGGACATAAATTGCAAAACAAAAAAAAAAGGAAAAAAAATGGGAAAGAAAAAAGAATGGGGACATAAATTGCAAAACAAAAAAAAAAGGAAAAAAAAATGGGAAAGAAAAAAGAATGGGGACATAAATTGCAAAACAAAAAAAAAAGGAAAAAAAATGGGAAAGAAAAAATAATGGGGACATAAATTGCAAAACAAAAAAAAAATAAAAAAAAATGGGAAAGAAAAAAGAATGGGGACATAAATTGAAAAACAAAAAAAAAAGGAAAAAAAATGGGAAAGAAAAAAGAATGGGGACATAAATTGCAAAACAAAATAAAAAGGAAAAAAAATGGGAAAGAAAAAAGAATGGGGACATAAATTGCAAAGCAAAAAAAAAAAGAAAAAAAATGGGAAAGAAAAAAGAATGGGGACATAAATTGCAAAACAAAAACAAATACATTCACATGTGGAGGAAAAAAAGAACGTTCAAACATCTGGATAGATAGCATCAGCAAGAGAACGGGTTTATTCTAGCAAGAGAACGCTGAAAAAACAAGAGGAAATAAACGACACACTATATAGTTAAAATGACGAATGTGCCATATCACAAACAAACGAGAGTTTTACCTGAACGAGTGCTCCCATCCCCTTATTTTGACTGAGCATGCGCGTGGTTCTTATCCGCGGATAATGTGTACTAACCAACGGATCTATCCGTCGGATAGATTCGCAGCGGATAGATTTGTTTAGCATCTCAGCAAATATTCGATCTGCTGAAAAGCCATTCGACGGATAAATATCCGCGGAAACAGATCCGCTGGAGTGTACACACCATAGAATCTATCCGCTGAAACCCATTTGCGCGGATTTATCCGCGGATGGATTCTATCGTGTGTACGGGGCCTAACAGGATCCATCCGTCCAAAGGGATTCCCCGCACGCGTCGTAATGATTTGACGCATGCGTGGAATTCCTTATATGACAGCGTCGCGCCCGTCGCCGCGTCATAATAGCGGCGACGGCGCGACACGTCATCGGCAGAGGATTTCAGCGCGGATTTCAATGCGATGGTGTGTACACGCCATCGCATAGAAATCTTCTGAAATCCTCGAGAGGATTTATCCGCGGATACGGTCCGCTGGACCGTATCTGCGGATAAATCCTCTCGTGTGTATGGGGCCTTATCCTTTGAACCAGTCACATGCAGCGTCATAACAAAGTATGCATCACTGAGATTCTGGTACCATGGTAGACTAATTCACTCCATATTTTTATGTGTGTGGCTAAATTCTGTGCTTCCAAGAAGTGATCCATGTTTAGATCGCTTTTCAGAGGCATTTGAAAGATAGTGAGGGGGAGCTATGAAGCCTTCTCACCACCTGTTTTAACCCTGTAACTTAGAGATGTAAAATTTCCTTCCAATCTCTAAACGTGCTGCAACTGCACGCATTGTACATGTTTGCAGATAATTTTTGTGCCTATTCATTAGCTTGAATGGGTTGCATTCAGTTACAGGAGCAATCATATTTTACATAGGCATTAAGCAATGTATCCGGACCACAGCATGCAAACACCTCAGTCTACTGCCTTTGCAGCTTAAGGGGGGGGTGATTGGGGATGCTAAAAACACAGCTCAACCACATGGATTTTACCTCCCACCCCAACCTAATTCTAAATAAGCTCAAAGAGTGGCAGAGAGAGGGTTTGCTAAAATGTTTTGCTGTATAAACGATACTGTTACATTGGTATGAATTTATATATCTTATTATGTTTAACCACTTGAGACCCGTGCTGTAGACGAAAGACGTCCACAGCGCGGCTCTCAATTGCCAGGTGGACGTCCCTGGACGTCCATTTATTTGCATTCCCCACGCGTGCCGCTGGGGGCATGCAGCGGGGAAAAACTGTGCCCAGGGCATCGCTGAGATGCCGCTGCGCGTGCCTGGCGGCCGCGATGTCCGCGGGGTTACCGCGATCGGCAGTGACAGCAGGGACGTGGAGCTCTGTGTGTAATGATGGGGTGTAAACACAGAGATCCACGTCCTGTCAGGGAGCGAGGAGACCGATGCTGTGTCCCTTGTACATAGGGACACAGATCGTCACCTCCCCCAGTCAGTCCCCTCCCCCCACAGTAATAATCACACCCAGGGAATACATTTAACCCCTTCCTCGCCCCCTAGTGTTAACCCCTTCCCTGCCAGTCACATTTATACAATAATCAGTGCATTTTTATAGCACCGTTCGCTGTATAAATGTAAATGGTCCCAAAATAGTGTCAAAGGTGTCCGATATGTCCGCCGCACTATCACAGGCCTGACAAAAATCGCAGATCGCCGCCATTACTAGTAAAAAAAAAACAAAAAAAAAAAAATCATAAATCTATCCCCTATTTTTTAGGCGCTATACCTTTTGCGCAAACCAATCAATAAACACTTATTGCGATTTTTTTTTACATTTTTTTTACCAAAAATATGTAGAAGAATACGTATCGGCCTAAACTGAGGAAAAAAATGCTTTTTAAAAAAAATTGGGATATTTTTATAACGAAAAGTAAAAAATATTGTGTTTTTTTTTTGTCTTTTTTGTTTATATCGCAAAAAATAAAAACCGCAGAGGTGATCAAATACCACCAAAATAAATCTCTATTTGTGGGGAAAAAATGATAAAAATATAATTTGGGGGGGGCGTGGCTTGGCGCGCAGCGGAGATGGTCGCACACTAGCTGAGCTCCGGAGACTAACACAGCCTACAGCCTGATACCCTGTGAACCTGCAGCTGGAGATGGGCAAGAAAACATACCAGACACCGCAGTCGAGATCCCGCCGCAATACAGCATTTAGCTTGGTCGCGGAACATCTCCGACATCTTTAAAAGAACAATCGCTCTCGAGGAGCAGCGTGATGGGGAACAAGATGGCGCGGGACATGAGGGAGATGGATGAATTCAGTGAGGACTCCCAATCAGCCACGGAGGACGCAGGTAGGAGCTACAATCAGCCCGATCAGCCCCTAACTTTTATTGCCATGTCGGGTTTTGCCCCAGATATAAAATCCACGTTCTCTGCGGCAATAACAGATTTGAAATTAAGTCTGCTTGTCCTTCAGGAAAAGATGGCCGCGGCGGAGAACGTGGGGAGGCACAGAGATGAGGCCGTACAGAGGCTAGAGAAAGTTGTTTTCTCCCACTCCTCTCACTTCTTAGAAATGAACTGCCATATAGAGGATTTGGACAATAGAGGGAGGAGGTGTAACATCAGGGTACGGGGATCCCTGAGTCGGTGGAAGCAGATCAAATTGTCCCTGTATTGCAGAGAGTATTCAGTAGCCTGCTGGAACGGCAGGAAGATGCGGCCATTGAATTTGGGCGTGCACACAGAGCTCTCAGAGCCAGAGACACTGATTCAGCTCCCCCAGGGATATCATTTGTTGCCTGCAAAGCTTCCTTCTGAAGGAGGACATAATGCGTTCATTCCTTCTGGCTTTCCTCATTATCTTTAATGGGGAAATCATTCTGCTCTTTCAGGACCTATCTCAGATATCATTAAAGAATCACAGGGCACTGTGCCCTCTGCTGGACATGCTCAGGGAAAAAGATGTGAGATACACGTGGCATTTTCCCTTTGCCCTGATTATCACTCAAGGAGCCAAACATCACGTTCTCCGCACACCAGATGATCTGCCAGAGTTTTTGCTGCATTGAACCCTGATCCGATCGAGCTTCCAGAATGGTACCAGGAGTTTGCCCTGCCCAGAGGAGAAGGAAGTCCCGCAAGATCACCGTTTTCATCTCCGGAACCTCGCTCCTCTAAGAAGATGAGACATGGCCATGGAGGGCATTCCTCCACAGGAACTCCTAACATGAGACCGTCCTCCTCCAGGGCCCTGGTGGAGGCTTGACTGTTTGGTACATACAATGAATAGAGTACATACAATGATGGCTAAAGTCTTATGGGTGTGTCTGGGCAGGTGATGCATGTGCCTCCCCTGACTCCAAAAAAACGCTTACAAACTCTCAGATTATCGCTGATAGAATCCCTAATCTGCACCATTCCATAGAATAATGCATATCCAGATTATACCCTTATTGTAGGTGGAATAGAGGCCATCTACAGGCGTACGCTACGAATCCCAAGCCATGCTGATCAGACATGACCCAGATAAGAGCGCACATCTGTCCATAACCACTAGTGTGCTTGCGGAGTGAACGCACCCCCTCCTCAACGATCGTCGGTGCTAAATGCACAGAGGGCCCCTCGCCTGCGGACATATGCCCACGCCGCAAACATCACACTCCAACCTCAAGACATTTTCTACTACCAGACGAGATTCAACCAGTCTCAGACTGCCCCAGTCAGCTCTATTTAGAGCGGGTTGCTGAAGTGCTAAGACTGGGTGCCATTATGACAATACATATTAACCACTTAAGACCCGGACCAAAATGCAGCTAAAGGACCTTTACCCTTTTTGCGATTTGGCACTGCGTCGCTTTAACTGACAATTGCATGGTCGTTGACGTGGCTCCCAAACAAAATTGCTGTCCTTTTTTTCCCACAAATAGAGCTTTCTTTTGGTTGTAATTGATCACCTCTGCGGTTTTTATTTTTTGCGCTATAAACAAAAATAGAGTGACAATTTTGAAAAAAATGCAATATTTTTTACTTTTTGCTATAATAAATATCCCCCAAAAATATATAAAACAACTTTTTTTTTCTCAGTTTAGGCCGATACGTATTCTTCTACCTATTTTTGGTAAAAAATCGCAATAAGCGTTTATCGGTTGGTTTGCGCAAAATTTATAGCGTTTACAAAATAGGGGATAGTTTTATAGCATTTTTATAAAAAAAAAATTTACTACTAATGGCGGCGATCAGGGATTTTTTTCGTGACTGCGACATTATGGCGGACACTTCGGACAATTTTGACACATTTTTGGGACCATTGTCATTTTCACAGCAAAAAATGCATTTAAAATGCATTGTTTATTGTGAAAATGACAATTGCAGTTTGGGAGTTAACCACAGGGGGCGCTAATGGGGTTATGTGTGACCTGAAGTGTGTTTACAACTGTAGGGGGGTGTGGCTGTAGGTGTGACGTCATCGATTATGTCCCCCTATAAAAGGGATGACACTATCGATGCTGCCGCCACAGTGAAGAACGGGGAAGCCGTGTTTGCACACGGCTCTCCCTGTTCTTCATCTCCGGGGACCGTTCGCGGGACTCCAGCGGCGATCGGGTCCGAGTCCCGCGGTACCGGTCACGGAGCTTCGGACAGCTCCCGCGACCTACGGCTGGGTACTAGTACAGGACGTACCTGTACGTACATGTGCCCAGCCGTGCCATTCTGACGACGTATATGTGCAGGAGGCGGTCCTTAAGTGGTTAAATACATCTTCAAATTTCCACAACAACTTCAATATCCCTCTGAATCCACTAGTAGACACGTCATTTGGGAAGTCCTGTGTGACCTATAAAATACTCAAAAAATGAAAAACCTTTTACACTCATTACAGTTAATAGATTCATGGAGATTCATCCATCCTGATGGGAAGGATTTCACATTCCACTCGATACCTCATGGTAAGTATTCCCGCATTGATTATCTCTTTGTGATTCAGAGAGACCTATTCGTAACAACGGATGCAAGGATAGGTATCCAGACGTTCTCGGACCACGCTCCTATAGCTGTATCCCTGAACCTGTTTGATGCCAGGCCCAAATCTAATACTTGGAAGCTGAACTAATCCTTACTGATGGACCCCGCACTATTACCCAGCATAAAAACTTCTTTAACTGACTTCTTCCAAATTAATGACACCACTGACATGGACCCCTTGGTGCTCTGGGAGGCACATAAATGCTCCATTAGGGGCAAATTATTCAAATTGGGCTGACAGAGTAAAAAGGAACGAAAGAAGGAAATCAACAGGTTGTCTAATGAGATCTTTGAACTTGAAACACTGCATAAACACACCCTTCAGGTGCAATCTGCCCTCGAATTGTTGGAGTGCAGAAAATAATTACAAAAAATTTTGGAGGCCAAAACAAAGCACATTCTATTTCTCAAGAAAACTATTTATTATGAATGGGGTGACAAATCAAGCAGGTTCCTTGCCAGAGCACTGATGGACCCCAACATTAACCACAACATCATGGGTATAAGGAAGGTGGATGGCACTTGTGCAGTCACGACAGAAGCTATTGCAAAACAATTCGATAGTTATTATTCATTCTAAGCTTTACAACCTACCTACTTTGCCCAAAACCCCTGAGGTAGAGGGTAATGGACAACAGATCATACAGGAATTTTTGACAGATAGTGGTCTTCCCACACTAGATGACGACACTTTAATCTCTTTGGAGGAACCAATTTCTCCCGCAGAAATACGACACGCTATTAAAGATTTAAAATCTGGTAAAAGCCCGGCCCCTGACAGACTAACTTCAATATACTACAAAACCTTCACAGATATTCTTTTGACCCCACTGGCTAAAGATTTGAACTCTCTGTCCAAACCAAGATCTGTTACACCGGATTTTCTTTCAGCCTACCTCACTGTCATACCAAAACCTGACAAGGATCCTACTGGGTGTGCCAGCTATCGGCCAATTTCACTTTTGAATTTGGACCTCAAATTACTAACAAAAATCCTAGCCAACAGATTAAGCCCTTTCTTGGCCGGCCTGATCGGTCCGGATCAGGTTGGTTTTATGCTTGAAAGAGAGGCCAAAGATAACATTATTAAGGCTTTGCTGTTGTCACAGGCCGCACATTCGAGAGGTATCAGGGGCCTTCTCCTTTCTACAGACGTGGAGAAGGCCTTTGATAGGGTATCCTGGGACTATATGCTGGCCACCTGCGCCCATGTGTGTTTAGGTCCCGGAATGATGGCTTGGATTTCCGCAGTATACCAGAATCCTTCAGCCAGGATAAAAATGAATGGATCCTTGTCGGACAGGGTTAACATCACAAATGGTACCAGACAGGGGTGCTCCCTGTCACCTTTATTGTTTATTTTATCACTGGAACCGTTCATTAGAATGGTTAATAAAAATGAGTCCATCAAAGGTTTTAGACTCATGGACAGAGTGTTCAAGATAGCAGCTTATGCAGATGACTTACTATTTTTCTTGACACAGCCACACACCACTATACCTAACCTGATAAAGGCCTTCTTGCACTTTGGTTTTATCTCGAATCTCAAGATAAATTTCTCTAAATCAGAGGCTATGAATGAAAAGTAAAAAAAGGACAAAAAAGGGTACCACGAGGACACAGGGGCTATTGAAATGGTGCAGATAAAGATTCACACAATCAAGGTTTTATAAAAATAGAAAAAACAATTTATTACAAAGAATTATATGACATAAGTATGATAAATAGAAATAAATCTTGATTAAATACATAATGTGAAATCAAGACGAGGCATTGTTTTGGTCAGCTCTACATGTTTCACTCTTTTGAGTTTCCTCAGGAGCTTTTAGACAGACAATGCTAGATATCAAAAAGAGAAACAACAAAAAACATATAATTAAATGACTGTAAAGAAATTTTTACATATCAATGCATGCTGGTAAATATATAAGTTGTAATTGATAATATGAAAGAGGGGAAAACAGTTGATCAAGATTACATAAATTTTAGCAGAATATGCATGCTCAAGGGTCTCAATCATAAATAAACAGGGGCACAAAATAGTAGAAATAAATTTCTACTATTTTTGTGCCCCTGTTTATTTATGATTGAGACCCTTGAGCATGCATATTCTGCTAAAATGTATGTAATCTTGATCAACTGTTTTCCCCTCTTTCATATTATCAATTACAACTTATATATTTACCAGCATGCATTGATATGTAAAAATTTCTTTACAGTCATTTAATTATATGTTTTTTGTTGTTTCTCTTTTTGATATCTAGCATTGTCTGTCTAAAAGCTCCTGAGGAAACTCAAAAGAGTGAAACATGTAGAGCTGACCAAAACAATGCCTCGTCTTGATTTCACATTATGTATTTAATCAAGATTTATTTCTATTTATCATACTTATGTCATATAATTCTTTGTAATAAATTGTTTTTTCTATTTTTATAAAACCTTGATTGTGTGAATCTTTATCTGCACCATTTCAATAGCCCCTGGGTCCTCGTGGTACCCTTTTTTGTCCTTTTTTTTACTTTTCATCATTTATCGGGGTGAGGTGCTTTTGACAATTGGTATTTGTTCACAAAAATCTTTTCAGAGGCTATGAATATCAACCTGACAAGTGAGGAGCTAAGTAGATCAAAAAACAATTGCCCCTTTAGGTGGGAGGGGGATGCTTTCAGATACTTGGGTATCTGGCTAACGCCGTTGATCACCGCAACTTTTGGGCGGAACTTCCCCCCATTGTTAGACGATTGACAAAGATCTTCAAGCTTGGGACAAAGGTTACTTCTCCTGGTTCGGCCGAGCGGCAATCCTCAAAATATCTATTCTGCCAAGATTATTATATCTTCTGAGAGCGTTGCCTATCCCGATTCCTAAATCCTTTTTCAAACAATTACAGACACTACTTCTTAAATTTCTGTGGAATAATAAAAGATCCAGAATTTAATTTGTTTTGCTAACCAAACCTAAGGAACTCGGGGGGATGGGGTTACCCAATTTTAGGAATTACCACTTAGCTTCACACCTGACAAGGGTAATTGACTGGCACTGTCATGGGGATTCTAAGGATTGGGTGAGCTTGGAGGAGGGACTGAGTCCCACCCCTTTGCGCTTCAGTCGGTGGTTTCCATGGGGCAGCGTCAAACTGATGCTAAAGTCTCATCCCATCTTAGAAACGACTCTAAAGACAATGCACGACATTTCTAAACATGCCAAAGTGACCTCTTCTTTGAGCCCCCTGACTCCTCTGAAAGACAACCCGGACTTTGTTCCAGGTGTTGGAAACTTTGCCTTCCATAACCTGACCACAAATGAAAACTTGATAGCTGGCGACTGTTTTAAGAATGGTAAACTCAAAGATTTTGTTTCGCTAAAAAATGACTCATTTGCCTCTTTTGTCATACCTGCAACTTGGTAGCTATGTGGGCAATAAGACCTACAGAAATGACTTTACTAGACCACTGATGGAACTAGAGGAGGTCTGTGTGTCTGGTGAACGCCTTGAAAGAGCGACTTCTGTCTCCTACTCCTGGTTACAGGGTGCGGCTACAAGGCAGGATGAGGGGTTGAAGGTGAAATGGTCAAATGAGCTTCAGATCAATATATCAGAGGTTCAATGGAGAAATGCCTGTATTTTGTCCCATAAGTGTTCGCTTAGTACAAAAACGCAAGAAATTGCATACAAACTTTTGACAAGGTGGTACCTCACCCCTGAGAAACTACATAGGTGGAACCCACAGATCTCTGATACTTGTTGGCGGTGTGGGACAGAAGTGGGGACACTAGTACACATTTGGTGGAATTGTACGCCCATAGCGGAATACTGGGATAAGATTAACGCATTGATAGTGCAAATAACGGAAACGAGTATTAGGCTCGACGCATCTTGCTGCCTTCTACACGTTTCCAACTTCAAGCTTAGGAGATATAAGAACTCATTGACCAAGCATCTGTTGAATGCCGCTAAGGCACTGATACCATCCCTATAGAGAGGGTCTCAGAGATCTGTAAGATGGAGGATACCCTAGCACAGGCTGGAGAAATTTCATAAAACGTGGTCAGCTTGGTTCGTTTTCCGCTACTCTGAGACATTTGAGGCCTTGATGGTAACTAAACGCTCAGTCATCTAGGATATGATTCCATTTTTTTCCATTTCTTCTTTTTATTTATTTTATTTTATCTTTATTTTATTTCTTATTTATTTATTTATTTATTTTCCTCCCCTTCTTTTCCTTCTCTGTCTTTTGGCTACTAATGGGAATTTACATTAGATGTTGAAACCTCACATTGCAGCTGCTGTAGAGCGGCGGGTCACACCTAGTGGTCCCATAGCTTTAGTCAGATGAGACAGGGAAATCTTGTAGATAATTGGGGGGAAGAGACTACCCCATGCAAGATTTCATTAGGATAAATCCTGCTGCATTGATAAGATGTCACTGAGTGTTTTCCGCTAGATGGGATTATTTTAATGTAAACATTGTGGAATACAATTGAATAAGCGTGTGAAGGTTATGTGAATCTTGATTACATCCTATGTTTATTGGTTCTCTTTTTGCTGTATGTTGCTTACATATGCACCTGTTGTACACTTTAATTGTGTTTTTTTTTTGTTTTTGTTTTTTGTTTTGTTTTTTGTCCTTTTTGAATAAACCTTTCTTGATGTAAAAAAAAATATATAATTTGGGTACAGTGTTGTATGACCATGCAATTGTCATTCAAAATGCGTGAGCGCTGAAAGCTGAAAATTGGTCTGGGCAGGAAGGGGGTTTAAGTGCCCAGTAATAACGTGGTTAATATCTCCAAAATGTGACATTTTTCTCTGAGGGCCAGTTCACACTGAAACGTGGTGCAGGAAACCCATTCACAGCGTTGTGTCTGCAGTGGGTGTCAGTGTAAAGTTAAGGACACCCCAAACGTAGAAATCAAACGCAGTGCAGCGGATCAGCGGATCATCAAAGTACCATGAGATCCATTTGAAGTATATTTTTAAAAGTGGTGCATGCTGTTGATTTCAGCCGAAATAAATGGGCTTAAAAAGCACTGCATTCAAATTGCACAGGAGCACAGGAACATTCCTGTGCAATTCCTGGTGTGAACCAGCACTGATTTAAAACTTTTCAGAGCATATCAATCAAGAAAATAGACCAATCACTTGTTTGGTTTGCTCACGGATGACTAATAAATTACATTCAGAGACATTTTATCCAGTGTAACCATACACACCATTGTTATATATAGGACATATACCTAGCACAGAACGCAAACCCTCCAGAAGTGCAAATGAATAAAATGCAAGTTGTAAGAGTTGAACGTCACAAAATACAAATTCCTCACTGAACTGATTTATATACAGCTTTCCATTACTCTATAGGCTGGGTTCACACTGTTGCGTTGTGGAAACCAGCATGATTTCTGTGCAGGTTACCTCATCGCATTAGACTCGCAGGCAGTTCTCACTGCTCTCTGTAAACCACTGCGTGTGTCAATGTAAAGTTAATGACACCCCCAAATCGCTTTGCAGAACACAGTGCGAACTGTGGAATCGGACAGGAATCGTATCGCATGGGTCTGAACACTCATGCGATCCGATTCCAGTGCTGACCAAAAAAAGTGTCCTGCACCATTTTGGTCAGAATGCGATGCAAATTCAGCTATACAAACTGAATGGCTGAATTTGCATCGCACAGACATTGCATGTGATCTGCACAGCAATGCGGTGCGCATCACATGTCTGGCATTGCACAAGTGTGAACCCAGCCTTATAGGTATGCAAGCATTAGTATAAAATATACAGAGTAGACAAACATAAGAACAACATAAGAATACAGAAATACAATCAATATTTTACCGTTCTCTAATGTTGGGGCTGCACTGCAGATTAGAGCAGATGTAACGAACAATAGCAAAACAGTCAGAAACATCTTGAAACCACACAATGTCTTCTGGCGGTGCTTTTACCTCAGCTAGAAACTAAGACTAAAGTGCTTTGTTGTTTATATATGGGTATATATGTAAATGTGATAAAAAAAACTCACCTTTGTTCAGTCAGTAGGGTAAACAATGGTATTTACATCAGACTCTTATCTGTAAGGACAGTTTTCATTAGAACACATTGCAAAATACTTTCAGTCATTTCAAACACAGCAAAGGTCACACAAAGTGTACTTGCCTAATCTTTTGTGTGTTTGACGGGAAGGGTTTAAAGTAGCTCTGTAAAAAGGGTCAATTCACTAAACTTTACCGTATGCGCTAACAGTATCATATTACACACTTTTATCAGAAAAAAAAAAAAACTTTTTATTAAGCCACACAGTACAAACAACAAAGTATCACACAAGCATGACTTATCATCATGGCATACATAAAAATATACTTGAATATTAAATCAGAGTACAACCAGGGCTCAAGTCCTGCGGGAACGCGTGGGAACGGAGTTTCTGCACTTTTTTCACAGCAGGAACTCAGTTCCCTTTGCAGGACTAGAGCAACTGAGAGCAGCAGAGCCGCCCGAGCCAGCTCGAGTCACTGTCAGGGGCATGCGAACCTTAGTAATCCTTTGTTACTGGCAACTTCCTGTATACGGATTCATCAGGTAGTGTGCGGTTATTCCGTCACTTCCTCGATGCCGCAATGTCTCCTGGGAGCTTTTATCATTGTTCCCAGGAGACATTGCAGAGGTCTGCCGCGAGTTATGGCGGGATTTAGAAAGAACTTGCTTCTTTCTAAATCCCATCATAACTCGCGTCAGACCTAATAAAGGATTACTAATGCACAGTGGATCGAAAAAAAAAAAACATGCGGTTTAGTAATTATGCATATGAGCGTATCATTTTTTATTTTTTTGGTGGGGGAGTGGATCTTGGGTGGGAGTTTCCACACTTTTTTCCCCAGGACTTGACCCCTGAGTACCTCCATGTTTTGGCTTGGCGGCATTAATATAAAAAAACAAAACCAAAAAAAAAACCCATAAAATTACATGAGAAACAAGCACAGAACATAAACTATATTAGGGATGAGCAGCAGAACATGCGAACAGGCAAAAAAAAAGTTTGAACACCGTTAAAGTCTATGGGACACGAATGTAAAAAAGGGCTAATTTTAAAGGTTAGTATGCAAGTTATTGTCATAAAAAGTGTTTGGGCACCTGGGTTTTGCCTCAGGGAACATGTATCAATGCAAAAAAAGTTTTAAAAACAGACTTTTTTTGGGAGCTTATATTTATACTATTAATGATTAAAGCGGGGTTCCAACCAC
The DNA here is from genome assembly GCF_905171775.1 of Rana temporaria. NCBI lineage: Eukaryota > Metazoa > Chordata > Amphibia > Anura > Ranidae > Rana > Rana temporaria. The sequence continues at coordinate 109,949,491 of NC_053495.1, read as the reverse complement.
AATTAGCATTTTTTAAATGTATGTCCTTTCATCATGCATTTTTATAATATAAATCCGGTCACTTACTATTTTACAATCCGCCGCCGCTCCGCATAGTTATTCAAAAAATATAGTTTATAATACTATGTCCGCACCGTTGTCATTTTGCTTGTGGGCATTGTGAAGCCCACAAGCACTTACTTCCTGGAAGTCTTGGATGGGGATTTATAATGGGGAAGCGCACTGCATCCTGGGAAATGATGACACACATTTCCCAGGAGCATTAGCGTGCTGAGGAGCTGAGGGAGATGGTGTCAGAATCCTAGGTGATTCCGAAGGAAGATTTTGTGGGACCGCATAGCAACAGGCATTTCATGTGAGTAAAAAAATATTTTTTTATTTTTTAGGTCTAATGAGCACAATAATGAAAAAAAAAAACATTTGGAATGGAAACTCCACTTTAAAGTGAAGCAATAAAAGTGAAATATTCCTTTAAATTTCGTACCTGGGGGGTGCCTATAGTATGCATGTAAAGTGGTGCTTTTTTCTGTGATATATACACTATATAGAAAAAACAGCTCTAAGCTGGGGGTCGTCCTGTCTCCTGCATTTGGCAGGGATTGCATAAAAACTCCCACCTTTTAAGTAGAATATAACAGAAAATTCCCATATATTCTATGCAAATAATATCGTGATCAGATAAAGCACTGTAACATGAAACATTTGGTCATTATATCTGTAGTAAGCGATCCATAATTAACTGAGGAGGGGGGGGGGGCACAAGTCCTGGTATGACAAGCCAGGCTTGCCATTTTGAATAGAACTCACGGTGGGCACAGCAATGTTAATATGTCAACTTTTCACGCACAAGTATGGAATTAACCTGGTCGATCCATTGTTTAGTTGTGGGAGCATAAGGAGGCAACCAAAGTCTGGCAATCTGTTAACAAGCTATATACAAGAGCCTAATCATTGTAATATGAAGAGAAGAGGGAAACACCTCTTCATCGACCGCTCCTAAAAGACACACTACTGAATCTATTGGTACTTTGAATGTGAATATAGTGGATATAGTATCCGTAATCTTGGTCCATTACCTAAAAAGTTTTGGGCATCTCCATAGCAAATTAAAGCGGAGGTTCATCCAAAAAACAAGTAAATAACATTACATTCAGTATACCTCAAACATGTACAGTATGCTGTTTTTTTTTTTTTGGGGGGGGGTGTACATACGGTATTTTCCTCCCAGCTTCCGGGTACTCACTCCCGCGGGAGTGGGCGTTCCTGTGCAGTGCCGCAATGTCATCTGGGACTTCGCCCATATGATTGACGTGCCTGAGAAAAACTCCCCCCGGGCGGATAAGGTGCGTCAAGACTTTTCGAAAGTAGCCGAACTGCGAGTCGGCTCTATACGGAACCTGCGCAGTCAGCTCTACGCGGCTCTTAGTCGGTGCGCAGGAGCCGTATAGAGCGTAGGCGTGGCCTGCATCCCGACGTTATCACGCTAACCTGAACTGACCCAGGAAGGGGAAGCAACAGAGTATGCCGAGATCCCGCTTTTGAAACCGCACTTTGTGCATCTTATTGGGCCTGATTTTCTTCACTTACCTGTAAGTGCATTATTTTACTTTGTTAATTAAACTGTTTTGCAAAGTTGCACTATGGGCCCTTTTCTTTTCTTTTTTATCTGAGCCATCCATCCGTCCTGGTCGATAGGATCTGGTTTGAAGTAGCTCCAGTGTACTACATATAGTCATTTGGGTGACTCTAAATATAACTGGGTTCAGTCTGACCACCGCTGTGGTCATCATATCTGGTAAGGGGATTGATTTGTCACTCGGGTGTGCCTTTGGTGGAAGGTGGTGCCAGCTCTTTATTATCTCTTTTTTTCTGAAGACATTCTCTGTGGAATTCATTTTCTCAAAGAAGCTATTTTTAAGATATGGACTAAGGCCGGGTACACACGGGTACACACGGGCAAACATGTACGATGAAACCGGTCCGTCGGACCGTTTTCACCGTACATGTCTGCCCGGGGACTTCTGTACGATGGCTGTACTAACCATCGTACAGAAGTCTGCGCGTAAACAATACGCAGGGCGTGTCCGTGCTGTTGCCGCGGCGATGACGCGGCGACGTGGGCGGGCCTGCCTTTTAAATGCTTCCACGCATGCGTCAAAGTCATTTGATGCATGCGAGGGACAGCGGGCGCTCGGACATGTACGGTAGGTCTGTACTGACGACCATACATGTCCGAGCGGGCAGGATTCCAGCGGACGGTTTTAAAACAAGTCCAGGAATATTTGCCCGCTGGGAAAAGGCCCGGCGGGCAAATGTTTGCTGGAATTCTGCCCGCTCGCGCCTACACATGACCGAACATGTATGCTGAAACTGGCCTGCGGACCAGTTTCAGCATACATGTTTGGTCGTGTGTACGGGGCCTAACACCTCTCTTGGAGCTGTTTTTCTTGCACAATTGTTTATCTTCACATACATATGAACATTTTTTATTTATTTTATATGTATTCACTTGTGATTTCTCACCTGCATGTGTGCCTTTACAGTCATTTGTTCACTTTTAGTGATGCGTAGCAGTTGACCTTTATCATTTTGAGTCACCTTTATCATTTTGTGTCACGTCAGAATTTTTGCTCACTAGGATTTGCGCTGTACCTTCCTTTTTTTCTTTATTTTTCTAAATATATGTATCTGTATTTTCGGTACCAGCAGCACTTTCACGGTTTTATTTTTGTTTAGCGCAGTGTTTTTTTCTTTTTTACAAGTTTGGTATGTAATTCCAGACAGAATCATACCGCCAGGGAGGTTAAAAGTGTTCATACATTTTGAAGCAGAGAATAGAGCTGTCAGTCTCATTTTCTGGGGAATTGATATGGATCGTGTCTGCTGGTTTGTCTGTGTGTCGGATAAGCTGTCGTGGGTTGATGGAAGGTCGTAAACGGTGGTGATCGTTACAGTGGTGGCAGCAGTGGGATAATTCCATCGTCAGAAGGACGGCTACAAGGACACAGGACAATGAAGACGCTGTATGATCAGCTGAAGCTCTCTTCCCTCAGGGACTAACTTGAGATTCGGGGCAGACCGGCCAGCAACCTTAAGAGAAGGGACATTATTGCAGAGCTTGTCCAAATGGATAGAGCTGAAAGGCCCAGCGTAACAGAAAGGCCCAGCATAACAGACAGGACAACCGAGGAAGAATTTTTTGACTGGGCTGTTAATCGTGGACTGGCACAGATTGGACCTAATCCTCCACCGGAGATCATAGACCGGGTTATAGCAGCTGTGGATGCAACTTGGCTACAGTAAAGAGGTGCTGCAGCAGCAGAAGTCACAGCAGCACCAACTGAAGAGAGAGGAGAGGTACAGATGCCAGTCGCCATGAAAGTGGAGTTCCAGGGAGCCGGGGCAGTTGGCCCCTCTCTCCAGCAACAAGCTGAGGTGGTAAAGCTTTTACTCCCAGCGGAATCACTGGCAGCGGGGCACGATGCTGCTGACCGCTGCACACCACTGCAGCTTGAGCTGATATCGGAGGATGGGACTGTGGTCTCCCCTCACAGCAACCCAGCAGAAGAACTGGCAACAGAGCAGAGTGTCACAAGCCTCTGCTCTCAACTAGCAGGAGAGGGAGTTCCTGTGGGAGTGGATGGGACTGTGGTCTCCACTCAAGCCAACCCAGCGGAAGAGCTGGCAACCGAGCAGAGTGCCACAAGCCTCTGCTCTCAACTAACGGAAGAGGGAGTTCCTGGGACAGTGGATGGGACTTCAGTCTTCGCTGACACAACCCCAGAAAATGGTGTGTCTCCGAGACAGGAGGATGTCGGCTTTGCTTTGCAAGCACCGGGGGATTTTCACCTACCACCAGTGGATGGAACTTCAGTCTCCACTGGTATACCCCAGGGATGGGGGCCAGTTGGCCCAGATCCCCAACAGCATGATGGACTGAGCACAGTCACCCTGTCTTCTCTCCAGCAGCTGAAAAGACTCCAGGGAGAAGGACCAGTCCAGGCCTCTCCCCAGCGGCAGGCAGGTTCTCTGAGAGAGGCAGAGGTTGGCGGGGTGAGTAATGCTCTGTTTGGAGCAATTTATTTGGGGTACGGTATGGATACCAGCATTGGAGGACTGGAACTACTGACTAACTTCGGAGTCAACCCGTTTGGGGTTCCCTCCTGTGTCAGTCTCCCACCGAAAGGGGAGAGATGTAACGGAATGACCCGTGACAAACAGAGACTTTGGAAGGATGAGGGGTACTCCTGTGCCAGCGTCACTAATAACTCTTGTGTCTAGGGTCACCCTGTGTCCCTTTTGGGCATAGGGTGACTGAGAAATGTTAATTAGAAATTACATGACAGGGGACATTACTGATAGCTCATATTACAGGATCTTGAGATATTGCAAAGTGTTGTTTTTTTCTGACTCTACCGGTCAATATAATGACTCTTTCAATGCTTAGCCCAGGCTATTGAGTTGTTAGAGAAAGAAAACCGCCGCTCCAGACAAATGCACTTCAGCGGTGAGTATGGTTCAAAACCCAATGGGTGCAGGCAATGCACAAAGCACTGACGCGTTTCACATCGATGACTGATGCTTACTCATAGCTATGAGTAAGCATCAGTCATCGATGTGAAACGCGTCAGCTCTGTTACCCCACTGTTTGCAGTTTTTTTTGCTGTTGTAGTTTTCGTTTTACTGGAATAAAAGGCACCATTTTTTACACTTTATTGGAGTGCGGCTGTCCATCATCTCCTCCCTCTTATTTATGCTATTGAGTTGTTAAATGAGGCTGGCTCCTGAAAGACCTTTCATTGTGTGATAACCCTGTTTAAAGCCTATTGATGCTCAGGTGTGAATATCTTTCTGTCGGAGACAGACCATCTGTCTAAAGATGTGGATTGAGGGGAACTCATTGTGTGATGGTGTTTTGTTTGAATTATATTAATAAAGGAATGCGACTTCTCAGGTGTAGTGATTAGGTCATGTTAATTATAGACCGCGCCAAAATGTCTGGAATGTTTAGTAATTGGCCCATTTGAAGGTGTATTGAAGCCCCCCCCCCCCCAGTGTGTGATGTGTGGGTGGAGAGTTTGATTGTTCCTGTGATAACTGAAACATGCCTTGTAAACTGTATATAAACTTGAGAGCTAACTATTAAAAGTGTTCATACATTTTGAAGCAGAGAATACAGCCGTCAGTCTCATTTCCTGGGGAATTGATATGGATCGTGTCTGCTGGTTTGTCTGTGTGTCGGATAAGCTGTCGTGGGTTGATGGAAGGTCGTAAACGGATTTAACCCCTGTCCCATTTGGGGTTCCGTTACACACACCAAGTTTGTTTAGGTGCAAACTCCAGAGCACAAATGCAGTACACACCAAGTAGGTTTAGGTGCAAACTACAAAGCACACTTGCAGTATACACTAAGTAGGTTTAGGTGCAAACTACAGAGCACACGTGCAGTACACACCAAGTAGGTTTAGGTGCAAACTACAGAGCACAAGTGCAGTACACACCAAGTAGCTTTAGGTGCAAACTACATAGCACACTTGCAGTACACACCAAGGGGTAGATTCAGAAAGAAGTTACGCTAGCGTATCTATTGATACGCCGTGTAACTTCTAGGATGCTCCATGTATCTTTTTTCTGTATTCAGAAAACAAGATATGCCGGAATTGGGCTAAGATCCGACTGGCGTAAGTCTCTTACGCCGTCGTATCTTAGTTGCATATTTACGCTGGCCGGTAGGTGGCGCTTTCGTCGATTTACGCAAGGAATATGCAAATTAGGTAGATACGCTCATTCAGAAATGGACGTCCGCCCGGCGCATTTTTTTACGTTGTTTACGTTGAGCTTTTTCCGGCGTAAAGTTACCCCTGCTATATGAGGCGTATCCTATGTTAAGTATGGACCTCGGGCCAGCGTCGAATTTTCCGTCGATTACGTCGTTTGCGTAAGTCGTTCGCGAATAGGGCTGAACGTAAGTTAAGTTCACGTCTAAAACATTGACGATTTGCGGCATAATTTTTGAGCATGCGCACTGGGATTCTTTCACGGACGGCGCATGCGGCGTTCGTAAAAAACGTCAAATACGTGAGGTCACAAGTAATTTAAATAAATAAAGCCCACATCATCCAAATTTGAATTAGGCGGGCTTACGCCGGACCACATTGTAACTTTAACTGACTAGCCTGCCTGCTCTATCTACCTAGAAAAAAAGACACTCTCTCTAGGACTGATCTCTAACCAGCGCCGCAACACACTACACAAGGCCGCCCTGCAGGCGGCCTTTTATAGTGTGGAGCGTGTACTAAAGCCCTGAGCCATAATTGGCCAAAGCCACCCTGGCTTTGGCCAATTACGGCTCTCTGCACTGACGGCGCTGTGATCAACAGCCAGCAATGCCGCAGTGAATTATGGGCCGTGATGCGTCACTCGAATTTGGCACGAACGGCCCGTAACGTTCGTCTTTCGACAAATGATCGAACATACGATATTCGAGTCGAACATGGGTTCGACTCGAACACGAAGCTCATCCCTACTGGTTAAATATCAAAGAACGTTCTTATCTAATGCCTCTACTTCCTATAATTCCTATCATGTACTTTTTACCTAAGATACACAAAGATCCCATTCACCCTCCGGGTCCCTCCATCATCGTAACATGATTCTGTTACCTAAAGAGTCGGCCACTATATTGATTTATTACAGATGCAAGTGAAACGTATCCCTTTGTATCTTAAATATTCCAACGGTACTATTAAATTATTAGAAAAGATCAACATACAGAGCGACTATCTATTGGCCATGGCCGATGTGGCCTTGTTGTATACCTGTATTCCCCATTCTTTCGGGATCTAGGCTGTCAATCACTTTATTAAAAAAAAAAGCATGTCTCTATTACAGAAACAAAATGTAATTTTTTCAATCCCCGTAGATGGCTGCCACCACCAATCATGGCTTAGGGCTGTCCCAAAAAGGCAATTTATAGGACTTCATAGGAATTGTACAGATACAGAGATCTTTAAAGAACAGGCCTCTACCTTGACCAATAAATGTATTGATAAGGGGTATGACCCAACATCTGTATTTTTATAATATCAAGATGTCTTGAAAATAGACAGAGGCTCTTTGTTTTTTGAACAACCTCCACAAATACAAGATAACTCCTACAAATTGTCAATTTTGACCTCTTATTCAGTGCAACACAAGGATATTAAAACTATACTGAACAAACATTGGAACATAGTTAGAAGCGACAAAGTGTTATGTCCTTTGATACACAAACATGCTAAGGTTACATTTAGGGGAGTTTCTTCTTCAAATATAATTAATCCCCCTGTCCGCCCTTCCTTTTTTTATGAATGGAAGGGATATTATCCTTGTAAAAAGTGTGTTGTATGCTCCCATAACGTACGTGGGAGGTCAAAATCCCTTGAATTTTCCTCTTTGTTTACCAATCAGATACCCGATTAGGGGGTTCCAAACCTGTGCCACTAGATTTGTTGTATATTTGATAACGTGCCCATGTCCCAAACAATACGTTGGATGCACAACCCACACTTTTTCAACTCGAGTAGAACACATTGCTAAAATAAAACGTGGTGACACCAAACACACAGTCCCTAGACACTATAGGGAACACCATAACTGTAATCTTGAAGGTACAAGTTTTATGGTGATTGACAGTTACATTCCCCTGTGGAGGGGCGGAGCTGTGACGAGAGGCGTTTCCCAACTCGAAACGTATTGGATCTATGAGCTCCGATCTTACCACCCGTGGAGAATGTTGAATGGGACATTAATTCATTTTTTAATATGGCATAGCCCTAGTATACATGACCAACACAATTATGGCCCATATTTAAACAAGGGGCTTATAGTAATATTCTTAGGGGTGAATTTTCTCGGTTTTAATACATATACAACGTTTATCTCAACTTTACATTTATTTTCATTTTTGCGATATATGTTGGGGGTCTATGCGATTTTTGCATTTATATGTGTTTTATTTTACTGTGAAGACCCTCAGTGCGAGGGCCAGCTCCCTGTCATTTGCATGGTCCTGGACAGATCACATTGTGTCAAACATCTACTATGTAAAAAAAAAAAAAATTACTACTTCAAGTACTCTTTTTTTTGTTTTATTTAGATGGTTCCATTTAATTAATATACCATAATTTGGCCCCATTACTGTCTTGTCACTCGCTCGTGACACCACTATCATTTTTGTGAAAGTCTGACAGGGCGCTCTTCCGGTTTCAAGACCATGACGGGGTCTTCCGGATATTACTATTTTTTCTGGTCAGAGCAAGGTCGGAACTGTGTCATCCGCCAGTTTGGACGTTATGTTCACTGTGGTTGCTGATAGATAGCGTTCATTCCTGCTCTAGCACCATTTTGTCAACGTTTGTCGCTGCCAAGTCGCTCTGTATATATATCCTTTTTTTGATTAGATAACTTTATATTACAACATGTCAAATACATAGCTGGTTTAATATACATTGTTTTCCATTTTATAATCCTTATTTACCGACACTCAGTGTCCACGGGCTATTTACCATGTAGGGTTAATGTGAATGAAATAACATTTCTGGCCATACCTTCAAATAGAGGCTTGGCCCACCTCACATGGTTTCCAATGCATACCAAAATGATTCTTGGCCCACCTCATATGGTTTTAATACATACGAAAATGAGGCTTGCAGTGCAAGCCAAGGCGCCATCTTTGGAGACAGGAAGCAATTTGACTGTGATTACGGTGATCATGGAGCTGGCTCTCATTAGGGGTGGAAAAATTGGGAAAGAAACTGCGCTAAAACATACTATAGAAATTGAATCCCAATATAAATAATAAACAAGTGTATCTGTGAAAATAAGAAAGCTGCAAACCTGCTGATAAACAAAACAGTGAACAAAAGTGATAAAAATATAAGTTTGCGCTAACTGCAATATGTCTGCACACAATATGGGCAAAAATAATAAATTATTACTACTTGGTGCACATAAATGTGTAAAAACACAAAAAATTATTTGATAATCCAGTGAACTATTATCATTGTGTGAAACAAATTGATGTTCAGCGAACAAAATGAGTCCAAAAGAAACACAAATCAATGAAAAAGTCTGTGTGAAGATGGTGAATTAAAACGAAACTTGGAACACCCGTGTGAAAACAGTCTCTAATCACTTCCTTCATATGCTGTGATTCCTTCAAAATAAAAGTTGTTTGATAAGATCCACCACCGAGGGAAATGCTTGCTTACAGATCTCAATTACCCCCTATTACAGAGGATCAAAGACAGCCTTGAAATAAAACAGATCAGTCTGCTCCAGCCAAATCCAATGACGATGGTTCAGATCAGCACACTCACAGACCCGATGAATTCCAATAGCAGATATCATGCTGTTTTTGGCCTGCGACAGACTGGAACTCTTCCAAAACTGCCCGACGCAATACCTGAAGGAAGTGATTAGAGACTGTTTTCACACGGGTGTTTCAAGTTTCATTTTAATTCACCATCTTCAAAAATACTTTTTCATTGATTTGTGTTTCTTTTGGACTCATTTTGTTCGCTAAACATCAATTTGTTTCACGCAATGATATACTGTTTAGTTCACTTGATTATTAATTATGTTTTTGTGTTTTTACACATTTATGTGCACCAAGTGGTAATAATTATTATTTTTGCCCATATTTTGTTCAGACATATTGCAGTTAGCACAAACCTATATTTTTATCATCTCATTAGGTGTGACCCTCTTTTATTATAAATACACAGTGGCCGCAGTGGACCAGCACACCAAAGGATGCCTTTTTAGTACGAAACGTTGGGACATCAGCTCTGCTGATGCCACTGCGTCATTTGATTTTATCTACATGCTTTTAATATCTTCTCAAATGTGAGTGTCCATTTTCTACTTATACAATACTGTAAATGTTTCTTGTTAAAATGACATCACACTATGTGGCCTATTTTCTCTCCTATCGATTTATTACTTGGATGAATTGCCTTTGAGTTTGTGTCACTGCATCCTTGGTTGAACCCTACTGGCAACAATATTGTGACGGTCTTCCGCCTCATATGTCTACATTGGAAGCTGTGTATGCCAATATACTTTCCTCCCCTGAGTGTGCTACACCATAAGCTTTGTTGATTCATTGTGCGTATGCCTAGTTGGGTTCAACATATCTGGTAAGCCTCTCTTTTTTATCGGTGCTGGAATACCTGCAGACAACTATTTTTTTATTACTCACCTCGGAGAGTCACTTCATCCACTGGAAACACTTTATTATAATACTATTGTAACGGCTACCCATGTAGTGTGAGGGTCTCAGCCATTGGAGACGTCCTTTTCCCTGGCAAGCTGCGATATGCAGGAATCGCCGGTATATCCCATCGAACGCCCTTCCAAGAAACGAGACGGGCTACGTTTGCAGAGTCAAGCAGGACTGACTTTTAATGCCACATTTTTCTTCCTTATATCTGGTTACAAACTGTACAGAAACAAATGACACTCCCCCCCCCCAGGGGGGACTTCAATACACATACTTTGAAACAATGACATTCCCTTGAGCCAATCAGCCGCTAGACGTTTTGGCTCCTAAACTTAACTCGATCAGACAATAGAATTCAATTAACCTTTAAAACAATTATCACTCACACATAATCCCCATCAGCATACACCTCACAGGGGGGCTGTTACCTACACAAAAGAGAGTTCATTAGCTATGCGAAGGGTACATTAGCATTCAGCAGTGAAAGAGACCCTTCTATAATTAACCCTTTGAGCTCAGAATACAATGTGGTACATCCAATTGTGACAAGCCATGCAGTTCCTTGTAGTCCTCCCTGCATGAAGATTATCGATGTCCCGGCAGCATGATATGTCCGTTACACTACTCCCCTTTTGTGGAACACTCCGGCAGACCCGGATTGATCCTTTTCGGATCAACTTGGGGATGTCCGGTCTGCTGTTAGGGTAAAAGTTCAGTTTGCCTGGACAGTCCGTCGGCCTTCCCATTGGCTTACCAGGTCGGTAGCTGATGGTGACGGTGAATAATAGAATTCAGTTCTGGAACAGTCACTTGCTTTGCTCTCTCAATGGCTCCCAAAACCTGTTGCTGATGCTCTTGGGACAGATACGGCACCACCTGGATGCAAATCCCATTTAATCTTTTGACAATTTCCGCCTGTTTGTGTATTTCAATGTTCAAGCCACGGGACATCTCATAATACATGACATAGTGTCGGTGCATCTCTGATTTCTCACTGGCCAACTTGTCACATTCCCATTTTAGACTGTGATATTGTGCCGGATCTACAGTACATGTCGGGGAAGGTAGTCTTACCCGGTTCTCAGCAGCAAGCGGGTTGATTCCAGCAACGCGGGTGGTCACGGGACAAGCAGCAGCAGGTGTAGGTAAATAAGCCGAAGTCAGAGGGCCAATGTCGTTGCCCAGCACAACCTCGGCAGGTAGGTTGTCCATGATACCAACTGTGGTCTTTCCTGACCCGGCTCCCCAGTCTAAGTGCACCCGGGCGGTGGGTACGCGAAATACAGCACCCCCTGCGACCCGGACGGCAACTGTGCGAGTGGACACGTTCTCTGGCTTTACCAGATGTTTTTGAATCAGAGTGATAGTAGTCCCGGAATCTCTTAGGCCTTGTGCTACTTGTCCATTCACTCGTACCTCCTGACGGTGATGCTGACGGTTATCCGGAGAGGCCGCTTGTATTGGGTCTGCCTCATACCAAATTCCCAGACATTCCTCAGGGCCCCCCTCGGTCTCCAGGCAGTGGGCCGCAGAGGGATGTGATGGAGTGACCTCTGTGTTGGGTGTTGTGCGTCTCCAATTGTTATTTGTAGCTCTCAAAGGGCAATAACGAGCAATATGTCCCGTGTCGCTGCAGTGATGGCACGTCACCCTAGGCGAATCCCGGGGGTAGTTGCTAGGCCCCTGAGGACGTGGTGGGACTGGAGCCCGAAACTCTGGGCGTGGGGTGACGGTTGGAGTACGCGGTTCTACCTTCTGAGCCAGTCGCATAGTACCCTGGCTTACTTTCCTTGTCTCCGCGTACTCATCTGCTAGCCGAGCCGCCTCGTTTAAGTTAGCGGGACGGCGATCTCGTACCCAGTCTTGTATGTCTGCGGCCAGGTCTTGGAAGAAATGTTCCATTAGGAACAGCTGCAATACTTCCTCCCCGGTGTTGGCCTTGGACCCAAAGGGATGCCACCCTTTGTAACTGGTTGGCCCATTCCATGTGGGAGTCCACAGCCATCTTCTTGGACTCCCGGAAGCGCCGGCGGTAGGCTTCTGGCGTTACGGCGTATCGGGTTAGCAGCGCCTTTTTAACTTGCTGGTATTGTAAAATATCCTCTGGAGCGAAAGCCCGAAAGGCTTCATTGGCTTTGCCCGACAATTTCCCCGACAAAATAGTGACCCATTGGTCTGGTGGGACCTGGTGTAGTGAGCACTGCCTCTCAAAATCCGCCAAATATCCATCGATTTCCTCCTCACTTTCTACAAAAAATTTAAATGCAGTGAACGGTATTTTCTTTCCTGTAGCAGCAGGTAGGGGGGTAGGAACTGCAGGTGTAATGGGCTGTCTCGCTCTTACCAGTTCCAGTTCTTGTCCCCTCTTCGTTTGTATCTCCTCCCTTGCTTCCCGGAACAGCTGGTTTATTAGTTCCACGGACGTTTCTGGATACAAGGATAATCTCCGCTGTACAATCCCAGTAATTACATCTTCTTTGCTGACCGGTGCAAGGGGCTCAGTTCCTTCCATGGATCCATCCATTTCGTCCAGCCCCAGCAGTTCAGCTATCAGCTCCCTCCGTGGTCTGTTGCTGGCGCTCCTACCACGACTCTCCAATAGATCTTTTAGTGTGGATCTTTTCAGCCTGGCGTACTGCGACTCCATTCAGCACTTGCTCTTTGAATAAAAGGACCATCCCACTGCTGCCAACCAATGTAACGGCTACCCATGTAGTGTGAGGGTCTCAGCCGTTGGAGACGTCCTTTTCCCTGGCAAGCTGCGATATGCAGGTACCGCCGGTATATCCCATCGAACGCCCTTCCAAGAAACGAGACGGGCTACGCTTGCAGAGTCAAGCAGGACTGACTTTTAATGCCACATTTTTCTTCCTTATATCTGGTTACAAACTGTACAGAAACAAATGACACTCCCCCCCCCAGGGGGACTTCAATACACATACTTTGAAACAATGACATTCCCTTGAGCCAATCAGCCGCTAGACGTTTTGGCTCCTAAACTTAACTCGATCAGACAATAGAATTCAATTAACCTTTAAAACAATTATCACTCACACATAATCCCCATCAGCATACACCTCACAGGGGGGCTGTTACCTACACAAAAGAGAGTTCATTAGCTATGCAAAGGGTACATTAGCATTCAGCAGTGAAAGAGACCCTTCTATAATTAACCCTTTGAGCTCAGAATACAATGTGGTACATCCAATTGTGACAAGCCATGCAGTTCCTTGTAGTCCTCCCTGCATGAAGATTATCGATGTCCCGGCAGCATGATATGTCCGTTACAACTATATATAAACTATGCACTAACACTTTTCGTCATATGTAAATGTGTAAAGCCTTGTACACACGATAGGTTAACCAGAGGACAACGGTCTGAAGGACCGTTGTCTTAGGTTAACCGATGAAGCTGACTGATGGTCCATCACGCCTACACACCATAGGTTAAATAACCGATCGCGTCAGAATGCGGTGACGTAAAACACAGCGACATGCTGAAAAAAATGAAGTTCAATGCTTCCAAGCATCCGTCGACTTGATTCTGAGCATGCGTGTATTTTAAACCAATAGTTGTGCCTTCTAACGATCAGTTTTGACCTATCGGTTAGGAATCCATAGGTTAATTTTAAAGCAAGTTGTGTTTTTTTAACCTATGGTTAAATAACCTATGGGGCCCACACACAATCGGTTTTGACTGATGAAAATGGTCCTTCAGACCGTTGTCCTCTGGTTAACCTATTGTGTGTACGAGGCCTCATTGTTCACTATATATTTTATTGAATGACAATATTTGATTCATATTGTATTTTTGTTTTATGCACCACAGTGACTCTCTGCTATCAATACATGTTTGAGTAGGAGGCGTTCACGTTTGCTATATTTAAGCACTGCACTTTACCACTTAATTTCTTGTATCATGTCTGCAGTCTCTGACCATCTCCTGTATCAGGTCTGCAGTCTCTGACCATCTTCTGTAGTGTGTTTGCAGTATGTCTGGGGTCTCTAACAGAGTCCCTCTCTGTGTCAATTCGAGAGACACCCCTCCAGGTCCCATTAGAGTATAGGCATGTGCATTTCGTTTCGTTCCGAATTCGAAATTCGGACAAATTTTTAATTATTCGGACATTCGTATGCATTTGAATTCCCGAATTGTAATATTAACGAATTAACCGAATCCGAACGAACGTTTTCGAATCGAAAACCCGCGGACAAAATTCGATCGAATTCGAAACCAACTTCTATTCGACTCGAACTCGAAAACAAATTCTATTCAAATCGAATTTGAAACTAATTTGAATCGATTCGAAACGAATTTGAATCAAATTCGAAAAAAAAAAGTCCTATTCAGAATTGTCCAACTCCAATCAGCTACTTTCATTTCTCCCAATCAGCTACTTTAATTTCTCATTGTAGGTGGGGCTATGATTTAAAGCTAATCCTACTAGCAGGGTTTACCACAGATGGAGAGAGTGTCTTGTGGTTTTGGTGAGGTTTACCTTTCTATTTGCCTTGAATAGACTCTCTGTCTTAAAATTTAGTAATTGTCAATTATTATTGCTATTGATGTTTTGGAGGGAGAAAGTGGGATAGAGATAGTGGGAGGATTATTTTTTATTTTATTTTACAATTATTGCAGTCATAAAGTTTGCAGGGTGGGGCTAGGTAGTCAGGTAATCAGATAGCTGTGTGTGAAGTGGTGGAGTAACTGTTTCAGACAGTGTGATTGTCATAGTTGTTTGATTGAGGAGGACAGGCTCTGGCTGTGTTTTTATGATGGAGCCTTCTCAGAGTCAGACTGCTTACACATTGAGCAAAAGCGCTCATGGTACAAACACAAGCAGCAGCACCACCACCAGTCCAACAGTAGATAATATGATGACTGGTAGTGTTATTTCTTCTGACCATGGACAGATGTCCAGCCGAGCTGTTAGAAGGAGGAGAGAAAAAAGTGCGAGTAGTCAGCTGAGCAGCCCACCTATTAAACTAAAAAGACCAAGCACTTTTAAAATTGGAGGAGCTGCTAATACTGCCAGTGTGCAGAATAAGAGTAAGCCACCTACTAAGCGCCATCTGTTTAGCAACCCCATACCCACAAACACAACCACCAGTGTTCCAACTACTTCAAACATAACTGTAACAACATCTAAATTCTACAGCAAAGGCCGTGCAATGGCTGCACAGGGTTTATGTGCTTTTAATCCACACAGACAGCCAAAAATGGAGGTGTTAGATTTGAAGAATTATGCTGACATTGCCACAGCAAGCAACAGTAGTACTTCCACTTCTATTGCCACCAACACAACATTTGCTGTGAGCTCTTCTATTTCTGAGAGTATATATCCTAATGAGGGAACTCTGCATGTGTCCCTAACATCAGGGGAAGTAGACATTCAGCAGCCTGACTACGGACGTGAGTGTAGTAAACCTCCATTTGCAGATTACACCAGTAAATCACCCCTACTGTATTCATCACCGTCACCACAAATGTCACCTCTAATGGACTCTCCATCCTCTCCAATTTCAATATTGGAGTCTCCTGCCCTTGTATGTAAAAGATCTGCTACCGGTGTCACCACTCAGGGTAGGCCTCCAAAGCCGGACATTGCCACCATTCCCTCTATCTTTATGCCCCCTGTGGTCAAGTCACAGTCCACAACAGGGAACATAGGGGTGGATATTATCAAGCAAACAGTTGTCCCAGCACAGCAGGCTGCTAAAACCTGAGCAGAGCAATCTTCAGCACCTGCGTCCAGTGGCTCTTCCAGTCGCCGTTCCCAGATATGGAACTACTTTGTAGCAAATGGTGATAGTCGCATAGCCAAATGTAAACTATGCTGTCGGGAGGTGAGCCGTGGGCAAAAGATAGGACATCTTACAAACGCAGGCATGAATCAACATATGCGCTCTCACCACAAACCTGTGCTACTAAGGGAGGAACATGGTGTGGCTTCTCCTCCATGCACCACTAGGGGAAGTTCAGCTTTGACTATTGCTATCAGTAGTACCCAGGCTAAGGCACAGATTTCTCTCTCATGCCACTTCTGTCACAGCATCATCAAGTCAAATGTCACATACCTGCCATTCCACATACACACAGGCAACCCTTGAACAAGTTGGTACCTTTCATGCAAAAGTCCTGTCCCACCAGCAGTCCCGTAAAATAACAAGGTTAATATATAGGAGAAAAGTAAATATAGAGCTTGCACAGATATGGCTATCAAAATGGCCAAGAGCATTACCGTCCCTGGTAGAGAAATGAATATATATTCCCAATTAAGGGATGGGGCGTGGGACTGTACGAATGCAATTGGGTATATCTAGGAGATTATCCATTAGTAAAAAGTAATAGCGATGATATTGATAGCTCTGACACCACAGAAACCGTACACCGATGACAATTTATGTATAAAAATATATATTAAATAGGGGGCGCTGACATTAAAAATAAATAAATAAGAAGTGGCAGTAAAGTGCCTGTGCTAACGATACAAAAGGTTTTTTGAAGAACCTATGTAAACATAAAATTGGGTATAAATATCTACCACATATGTGCCAAAAAACAAGTGAGTAAAGTGCATGTGCAATTTAGAAACAAGTAAAAAATGTATGAACCTTAAATGAAAAACACACAGAAAAAGACTTTAACATATATGCACTAGACGATACATATGTTAAATAATCATATATGTGCACTGAGTCCCCCAAAAAAAGGAAAAAGAGGAGAAACTCAGCCTGGGGTTTAAGAGCAAAAGAACAAAAACAAAAGCTCAAAAAACCAGACACTAGTGGTGATTTGTGAAAAATACACAAAAAATGAAAAATAGAACCAGTGAAGAGTCTCAAGAAAAAAAAAAGGTCCGAAATCATAAGTGATAAGAGTCCATAAATTTCTTATTCTTTACTGCTTGTGTGGTGAGTTGTAGAGAAGTAGGGGTTACACCTTCACCAATCCTATCACCCAAATGTGCATAAAGGATGGTCCCTTACCGCATGAAGTTGATCTTTTTAGCTAAAAAAAGATCAAATAAACTTTGCTGTCACCCTGGACAGATGGTGGATAATAAAGTAAGCCTCCACTCGTCACCTGCTTTGTTTTAACAGTTTTTTAATAAATGATAATATGCTATGGCGGCATCTCTCTGTTTTGTATCTTTTATGACGTTCTACTAAGCATGAGCCGTAGGAAATTCAGATTATCCACCATCTGTCCAGGGTGACAGCAAAGTTTATTTGATCTTTTTTTTAGCTAAAAAGATCAACTTCATGCGGTAAGGGACCATCCTTTATGCACATTTGGGTGATAGGATTGGTGAAGGTGTAACCCCTACTTCTCTACAACTTACCACACAAGCAGTAAAGAATAAGAAATTTATGGACTCTTATCACTTATGATTTCGGACCTTTTTTTTTTTCTTGAGACTCTTCACTGGTTCTATTTTTCATTTTTTGTGTATTTTTCACAAATCACCACTAGTGTCTGGTTTTTTGAGCTTTTGTTTTTGTTCTTTTGCTCTTAAACCCCAGGCTGAGTTTCTCCTCTTTTTCCTTTTTTTGGGGGACTCAGTGCACATATATGATTATTTAACATATGTATCGTCTAGTGCATATATGTTAAAGTCTTTTTCTGTGTGTTTTTCATTTAAGGTTCATACATTTTTTACTTGTTTCTAAATTGCACATGCACTTTACTCACTTGTTTTTTGGCACATATGTGGTAGATATTTATACCCAATTTTATGTTTACATAGGTTCTTCAAAAAACCTTTTGTATCGTTAGCACAGGCACTTTACTGCCACTTCTTATTTATTTATTTTTAATGTCAGCGCCCCCTATTTAATATTTCTTTCCCATATGTTCATTCTTATTTGAATTTATTCTTATTTGAATTGGTTTGGGGAGCAGCTATTTTATATTCACATATCTTGTTCTAGTTATATATTCTTTGGCGCGAGATTTTTTATTCTATAAAAATATATAGTTTAATAATACTATCCAATAACGTGTATTATTAAACTATATATTTTTATACATAAATTGTCATCGGTGTACGGTTTCTGTGGTCTCAGAGCTATCAATATCATCGCTATTACTTTTTACTTTTGGATAATCTCCTAGATATACCCAATTGCATTCGTACAGTCCCACGCCCCATCCCATAATTGGGAATATATATTCATTAACAAGGTTAATCGCACAGCTCATAGCAGTTGGAGGGGCTCCTTTTAATTTGGTTGAAGGGGAGCCCTTTAAACAACTAATGCAATCTTTGGCCCCCGGCTACAAAGTACCTTCTCGTACAACATTTAGCCGTACTATAGTACCATCCCTTTACAGCTCATGTGTTGGAGTGTTGAAGGAGGAGCTGGCAAAGGCTCCTGGGCAGTTGGTGCACTTTAGCACAAATTTATGGAGTGCTCCAAGTGGCCAGCATGCCTTTTTGTCCCTGACGGCACATTGGTGGCAACCTAAGGTGCCGCAAGACATTGTATGTTCTGGGGCAAGAGGCTCAGCCACCTTAGCCAAGCAAGGGCACCGTTCCTTCCTTCTCCATGCTGAGGTCATGGATGAGCAACACACTTCCCACAACATTCTGCAATCTCTGAAGAGGATGGTGGCACAGTGGTTTGGAGAGCAGGCAGGTACTCAGGCAGAGATGGGCTTTGTCGTTACAGATAGTGGGGGCAAATATGCTTAAAGCTGTACGGGATGGAAAATATGTGAGTGTGCGCTGCTCAGCCCATTTGCTTAATCTTGTTGTGAAAGATGCCCTTTCTGAGGACAACACATCTGGAAAGCTGGTCACAATACTTGACTCGTGTCGCAAGATTGAGGCACACTTTCATCGTAGTGTGAGAGATAGCAATATCCTCCAGAAAGGAGCAAAAAATAAACAAGGGCTGAACGAGCACCGCCTCAAAATTGATGTTGTCACGAGATGGAATTCTACTTTGGATATGTTGGAATGCATACTAGAACAGCAGAAGGCCCTTCATGCAATGTCAAACAAACATTACATTGGTAGGGAGGATTGGGCAATGATTGCTCAGCTTGTGGCAGTACTCAAGACTTTCAAGGCTGTCACAGAACAACTGAGCCAAGAAAGTGCCAGCATATCGGAAGTAGTACCACTCGTGTCCTATCTGGTTGATAATATAGATGCTTTACTGTCATATAAGGAGGTGTTGCCTGGGGGACATGTACCAGAAGTAATGGCCCTGCTCAGGAGGTGTAAGGTTGAACTAACTAGGCGGCTGAAAAATCTCACAGACTCATGCCATGAAGTAATGTTGGCCACTCTTTGTGATCCACGGATGAAGGGCAAGATGGCCCTGAGATCCAATTCCCTGACCTTCTGGCGAGATAAATTGGTAGAGAGGGTCAGAGAGAAACATCACAATCTCCAGGCTTCGACGTGAGGAAGAGGACGACGAAGCAGAGCTGGAGGAACATGAATCTGTGTCTCTGTCCAGCAGCCATAGCAATAGTGCAACCACTCCTCAGTCCACCAAAACAGCCTCTGTTTTAGTTCGGGCACTAGACAGCGTAGTGGGACCCATCAGACTTCTCTCCCTAAAAAAAATTGGTGTGCAGGACATGGTAACTACATACCTTGCAGAGCCCATTTTACCCCCACCGTAAATCCTTTAGAATTCTGGGATGACAAAAGAGATATTTGGCCAGCTCTCTTTCAAGTAGCCCAGGAACTCCTCTCATGCCCACCAACCAGTGTTCAAAGTAAATGGGTTTTTTCTGTTACTGGGAACATATTGTGCCCCCAACGTTCTCAACTGGCCCCCCAGCTTATGGAAAAACTTGCATTCCTAAAAGTCAATTTGCCCAAGCTGGAATACCCAGTTCTCAGCTATGATACTGAATGAAAGTCCAAAAAAAGTTTTTATATTTGTGTTCACTGTGTTACGTAAAATTTTTCCTATTATGTTTCCTTACATGTTTTTGAATGATCAACATAAAGCGTTATAACACATTTACAGTCTAAACAATGGAGTGTTGTGCCACAAAAAACTATAAAAAGTAAAAAAAAAAATGTTTTAGTTTTGAATAGTTACAGTAGGCTGAATAAAGATAATAGTCCATCTAGTTCAACCTTTGTAGGTGTAGTGTACGTGTGTTTATAATTAATTCCCATATCCCTGTATGTTGTGTTCTTTAAGATATATACCCCAGAGTCTTTTAAAAGTATCCATTCTCCCCGCAGCCACCACTGATTCACAACGTTGCGCGAGCCCTGCGTACGCAATTTACGTCGTTTCCGTACGGCGGTTTTTGCGTAAGGCTGCCCCTGCTATTAGCAGGGGCAGCCAATGTTACGTATACCCGTCGTTCCCGCGTTGCGAAATTTGAAATTTATGTAGTTTGCGTAAGTGAATCGTGAATGGCGCTGGACGCCATTCACGTTCACTTTGAAGCAAATGACGTCCTTGCGACGTCATTTGCCGCAATGCACGTCGGGAAAGTTTCCCGACGGAGCATGCGCTCTAAGATCGGCGCGGGAACGCGCCTAATTTAAATGATTCCCACCCCCTACGGGATCATTTAAATTGCGCACGCTTACGCCGGGCATTTTGCCGGCGCGCCCGCGCAATTTACGGAGCTTCTGCTCTGTGAATCGAGGGCAGCGCAAAAAAATTGCGGGGGCGCAGGGCAAAAACGTTGCCCTGCGCCTCCGTAAAAAAAGCGCAATTCTTACTGAATCCGGGCCACTGTTTACGATGCTGAGGATTTGTTAAGGACTGAAGTTTATTGGTCAGCAAAAGTGGTTCCCATAGGGTAAATGTTCATTGCAGTTTGTTTATTCAGGGGTCTCACCCATGTAGTGTGAGAAGGTTCCGGGATAGTGAATGAAAAGGATGTATAGTTTTCTCTGATTTTACAGTTGTCTATTTGGGACCTGGAATTTTGGAGGTTCAGAGAGATTTTAGGGTGGGAAAGAACCTCCACCCCTGAATACAGGGATTCTGAAACAATGGGCCGGATTCAGATACAATGGCGTATCTGTCCGGCCGGCCGGCGTAACGTATCTTAGATACGTTACACCGCTCTAACTTTGGGCGCAAGTGCCGTATTCATAAAGAACTTGCGCCCTAAGTTACGGCGGCGTAACGTATGTGTTGCGGCGTAAGGCCGCGTAATTCAAATGGGGATGTTGGTAGCGAGTTTTATAAAAATTTTGCTTGACCCCGCGTATTTGGCGTTTTTTTTTGTACGGCGCATGCTCGAAAATCCGCCGCAAAACTTAATTTCTTTCAACGTGAACGTAAATTACGTCCAGCCGTATTCGCGAATGACTTACGCAAACGACGTAAAAAATTCAAAACTCGGCGCGGGAACGACGGCCATACTTAACATAGGATACGCCGCACATACCCCTCATATAGCAGGGGTAACTTTACGCCGGAAAAAGCCGAACGCAAACAACGTAAAAAAAAAGCGCCGGGCGGTCGTTCGTTTCTGAATCAACGTAAATAGTCATTTGCTTGTTCCTTGCGTAAACAAACGGAAGAGCCACTTAGCGGCCAGCGTAAATATGCAGCCTAAGATCCGACGGTGTAAGACACTTACACCTGTCGGATCTTAGGGATATCTATGCGTAACTGATTCTATGAATCAGTCGCATAGATACGACCAAGCGCACTCAGAGATACGACGGCGTATCAGGACATACGCCGTCGTATCTCTTTCTGAATCTGGCCTTTTAACTCCAGGAAGCAGCACTGAAGACTGGACGATAGTAGTGCAGAGGGGTGCATTAATAGGAGCTGTAGGAGACACCTGTCTGTGTGCTGCATGCCTGCAGGACAATGTAGATTGTGGAATACTTACCAAAATTTAATAAAAGCCCTTATGTTAAGTGAACCTATTTGTTATGCTTCAATTGTACTGAATCAAAATGTGCTTTTGATCAATATTTCAGAGTTGAAACATTTGCATTTGCCATTTTAAGATTATTATCATATGCATGGAAATGTAAAGATGTACTTCTGTTTTTTTAGTTATGTGTTCCGTATGTGATCCCAAACAATAATTAACAAATGTGGCTATACCCTTGAACTTTACAGTAGACACACATGGTTTATATTAGTTCAAGTTTAAACAGAATGGGTTGTTGAAGAAGGTGAGGGTTCCCTTCTCAAATATACTATTAAACCTGCAGTACCAGTACTCTGGTGGTGCAGCTGCACAGATATTGTTCTATGAGGTGAGCGGTTCTCACTTATAATTTTAGATCTGCATGACAACTTAGCAGTGGTGGTGGACTGGTGGTGCTGCTCAATAACATTTTTTTAAAAAATAAATGTAAAATAACACAGACATCAGAAGTCCATGCATGGGCTATTAAATACTGTCTCCCACTGCTCCTTCCACTACATCCGAAAAAAAGTTACTTTGTGTCACCTCACCTTCAACTGGACCTGTGGCATTGTGATGACAGCCTGCTGCTACGTGCTACCATAATGTCAAAATCAACCACATTACATTAGCTGGCCAGTGGCCACAGATTGGGGCACTCCTGAAGAACACTCTCCATAGCAAGACCGGAAAAGCTTACCCCTCGGGATTCTACCAGAAAAAGTAATTAACTTTTTAATTGCCAACTTACTGTCTTGTCAATCATTGAATATACACTTTTTGTTTATTACCACTTTCCTATTTTATCTCTTTCTGTTCACCATTTCCTCTTAGGCCCCGTACACACGAGAGGATCCATCCGCTGTAATTGATCCGCGGACCGGCTCCAGCGGATAGATCCCCTGGTGTGTACAATCCAGCGGATCTGTTTCCACGGATTTTTATCCCCTGGGATGGATTTCAAGCGGATAACAATTTTAAGACATGCTTTAAAATCTATCCGCTTGAATCCATCCCAACGGATTGATCTGCTGGTCTGTACAGACTCACCGGATCAATCCGTCCGAATGAATCCCCCGCATGCGTCGTAATGATTCGACGCATGCATGGAATTCCTTATATGACAGCGTCGCGCACGTCGCCGCGTCATCATCGCGGCGACGGCGCGACACGTCATCGCGATGGGATTTCGGTGCGGATTTCGATCCGATGGTGAGTACACTCCATCGGATCAAAATCCTTGCAAATCCTCGAGAGGATTTATCCGCGGAAACGGTCCGGTGGACCGTATCCGCGGATAAATCCTCTCGTGTGTACTAGGCCTTATGGATCCAGCTCTTCCCCTCGCTAAACACTGTGTCCACTATGTATGTAACACTCTCTTTTCTTATTCTCACTTCTCTCAACCATATCCCTTGATGTAGCAAACAAACTATCTCTCTCTCTCTCTCTCTCTCTCTCTCTCTCTTTCTCTTTCCCAGTAAAGTGAAAGTAATGCTACTGTATGACCTTGAAGAGGAATTAGAAGAAGAAGAACTCATATAGCAGGATTTCTAGACTTTGGTAAGTATTAAATTAATAAAATTTTTATCATATATCTAATGAGAAACTTTTTTTTTCTTCTGGCTGAAAATCGACCTTGTCAAGAAGGGGGTGAAAGTGCGCTGGTGGTTAAAGCGGAGCTCCACCCTAAAGTGGAACTTCCACTCATCGGATCCCTCCCCCCCTCCAGTGTCACATTTGACACTTTTCAGGGGGAGGGGGTTGCAGATACCTGTCAAAGACACTGTGTGGGATTCGGCGGGTAGTGCGTCACTACCCGCCCGCTGTGTTCTGGAAAACACTCGGCTCCAAGAACACAACAGGGTCCAGTGAGGATGGCGCTGTGCGACTAACGCATGCGCCGTAGGGAATCGGGCAGTAAAGCCTGAGTGCTTCACTTCCTGATGACCTCACCGAGGATGGCGGTGGGGGCAGCAGAGTGATGAGCGATCGCTCGTCCTCTGCTGCCGACATCGCTGAACTCCAGGACAAGTAAGTGCCCTAGTATTAAAAGTCAGCAGCTGCAGTATTTGTAGCTGCTGGCTTTTAATATTTTTTTTCCGGCGGAGATCCGCTTTAATAAGCAAAAGTTCATCCAGTTGTTTAAATTTCCATATTTTTTTAAATAAAGTTTTCTCTATACAAATATAAAAAAATACAAAAATAGAAAAAATTACAAAAAATTAAAAGCATTATGCTATAAAACATCAAACGCTGTAAACAATAACAATACACTTGTTAAACTGAGTGCAGATTTTAGCTGCAACATTCAGATGGTAGGGTCAGAAGGTGCATTTTTGTCAATAACAGGGGATTCTGGTGCGGTTTGATATGCTGCACTGTGGCGAGAGATTGCCTGCAGCATATCAAACCGCATTTTTGCCAGTTCCCTGCGCCATTCTTCCTCAAAGCGCAAAAAAACATTTGGAAACAATCTGCCTGTTGCCTAATTAACGTATGCACATTTTGAATTAATTGCCGTACTTCACTCAGTACAGTCTGCAGCAAATAATCTGTTCTTGGTGCATCCGCACTCTGACTTGCTGCAGACTGTACTGGAGAAGACGGTGGCACATTTCCATGCCCTTCATGACCTCCTCCTCAGGCGAAAAAACAGCTTGTGGTGGTGGTGAACTGTTGATGCTGCTGTGTTCCAGCAATGTCTGCATTAGTATGTTCTCTCTGTCACAACCACCACTGCCTTCGGAGGATTCGAATAGGGGGGATGTTGTAAAGCCAAGGTCATTGTCATTGTGTAGGTTTTCATGATCTGAAAGAGAAGAATTAGGCATTGTAAATGATTACATAAATAGAAATAAAATTAATTCTATACTAAAAGCATTACATGTTATTCTTATGGTAACATACATTTATCAAATACTATTTGCATTCTACCTATAAGGCCGCGTACACACGGTCGGTCCATCCGATGAGAATGGTCCAACGGACCGTTTTCATCGGTTCACCGCTGAAGCGGCCTGATGGTCTGATGTGCGTACACACCATCAGTTCAAAATCCGATCGGGTCAGAACTAGGGTTGTCCCGATACCGATACTAGTATCGGTATCAGGACCGATACAGAGCATTTGCGCGAGTACTCGTACTCGCGCAAATGCTCCCGATGCTTCAGCCGAGACAGTCACAGCCGAGATTTGTCAGAGCCGCGGCTGGGTCCCGGGTGTGATGACGGACCCCCCCCCCGCCCGCAAAGCCAGGCTTCAGCCTGTGCGTCACTGCCTCCCTGTCACTGCCATGCCGCCCGCTGGTCATCTGAGCAGCCGAGGTGCACAACATTACGGGTCTGAAGTGGGGGGGGGGTCTGTATTGTAGGTGGGGGGGTGTCTTTATTATAGGGGGGGGTCTGTATTGTAGGGGGGGTCTATATTTTAAGGAGGAGGTCTGTTTTGTAGGGGGAGGGAGGTCTGTTTTGTAGGGGGAGGGGGGTCTGCACTGTAGGGGGAGGGGTCTGTGTAACATGTCAGCAGCGGAACGTCCCTACGCTCATCTTGGTACACCCTGTACTCCGCTGCTCCGTAAGCAGCAGCAGACATCTTGTTACACCCAGCCTGAGCTATATAGGCTGGGTGTAACAAGATGTCTGCTGCTGCTTACTGCAGCGGAGTGCAGGGTGCATTTTTTTTTTTTATAAATTCAGTGTCATTTTTCGCAGTATTTCAGTGCCAGCAACCTGTCAGTGCAATCAGTGCCCACAAGTGCCACCTCTCAGTGCAATTAGTGCCATCTATCAGTGCCCACAAGTGCCACCTATCAGTGCAATTAGTGCCATCTCTCAGTGCCCACGAGTGCCACCTATCAGTGCCAGCCACCTATTAGTGCCCATCAGCGCCAGTCACCAGTCAGTGCCCATAAGTGCCGCCTATCAGTGCCAGCCACCTGTCAGTGCCACCTAACAGTCCCCATCTGTCAAACTGCCACATGACATGAAAAAAAAGTATCGGTATTCAGTATCGGCGAGTACTTGGGAAAAAGTATCGGTACTTGTACTCGGTCTTAAAAAAGTGGTATCGGGACAACCCTAGTCAGAACGCACTGACGTAAAACACACGACGTGCTGAAAAAAACTAAGTTCAATGCTTCCAAGCATGCGTCGACTTGATTCTGAGCATGCGCTGGTTTTGAACTGATGCTTTTGTGGACTAACCATCGGTTTGGACATATCGGGCAGCGGTCCATCGGTTCGATTTTAAAGCAAGTTCTATACTACTTTCAACCACTGACTTGAGGGCATGATAGTCATCAGGCGCCTAAAGTGCAGCTGAAGGCAGATGTAGGACTTCTGCCTTCTGAGCAAGACAATAGCCCAGTGAGTTCAAGGTAAAGGGAATATTTGTTTATACACAAAAAACAAAAACAGTTCATAGGGACTTTTTATTTATTGTGAGGTGAGGAATATGCATTAGGTGAGTCAAAATTTTGATAGTTGTTTATGTCCTTTTTTATGTTTATTCCAGCGTAGAAGGTGTAGATGTCGATGATATGCCCTGTTTATTTAAATCAACAGCTTTTTTACTTACTCTGAGGAGGAATTAACCACTGCTTTATCCCTGGCACAGATGTCCAACGATCTCTGGGGCAGATCCTCAAAGATCTGCACAGCATATCTGAGATACGCTACGCTGCCGTAATTTACCTGGCTTTGGTTTGAATCCAGAAAGAATTTGCGCCGTAAGTTACGGCGGCGTAGTGTATTTCTCGCAGGGGAAGGGCGCGGAATTCCAATGCGGCGAGTAGGGGGCGTGTTTCATTTAAATGAAGCGCGTCCCCGCGCCGAACGAACTGCGCATGCCCCGTCCGTCAAAACTCCCAGGGTGCATTGCTCCAAATGACGTCGCAAGGATGTCATTGTTTTCGACGTGAACGTAAATGGCGTCCAACCCTATTCATGGACGACTTACGCAAACAACGTAAAATTTTCAAAATTTTACGCGGGAACGACGGCCATACTTAACATTGAGTACGCCACCAGATAGCAGCTTTAACTATACGCCGGAAAAAGACGAACGAAAACGACGTAAAAG
This sequence comes from Rana temporaria, assembly GCF_905171775.1. Lineage (NCBI taxonomy): Eukaryota > Metazoa > Chordata > Amphibia > Anura > Ranidae > Rana > Rana temporaria. The sequence continues at coordinate 109,922,273 of NC_053495.1, read as the reverse complement.
AATACGACGGCCGCTCGTACGTTTGTGGATCGTCGGAAAAAGCTAATTTGCATACTCGACGCGGATTACGACGTGAACGCCACTCAGCGGCCGCCGGAAAATTGCATCTTAGATCCGACAGCGTACTAAGGCGTACGCCTGTCGGATCTAACACAGATGCCGTCGTATCTTGTTTGGTGGATACCAAAACAAAGATACGACGCACAAAATTTAAAATTACGCGGCGTATCAACAGATACGCCGGTGTAATTTCTTTGAGGATCTGCCCCTCTCTGTTAAGGAAAAATGAAAAACTAATGTTGTAGATACAGTAAACTTTTAGGGATATTAACCCAAAAATTAACTTTTTGGGTTTAATATTAATGAAGAAAAAAAATGAAGTGTACAGTGTTTTTTAAAGCCTAGCTTTTTTTTAATATATCTTAATGCATTTTATCTCTGAAGTTTAACCCTTAAAATAAATTAGTTGATGAGATTCCTACCTCTAAATACTCCAGTTTTAATTTCTTGAGCCCCATTGCAATCCAAGAAACCACCTAGTTATTGGGGAACAATCACTGAGAAGGATGACTTTGGAGTAACAGTGATGGACACCAGAGAAGGAGGATTGGGGCCAGGGGCGGACTGACCATTTAGTCACTCGGGCACTGCCCGAGGGCCCCATGCCACTAGGGTGCCCCATCAGGGTTGCCAGGCTCAGTAAAACCAGGGACAGTATGTAAAAATCAGTGTTTTTTTTTACATCTGTCCCTGATATGTCCGAAACTGACATGCTTTTGATGTAAAAATCCAGAGATTTTAGCTGCCGCGCCTCTGCACTGCCTCCTGGCGTGGTGGCCATCTGTAAGTCCAGGGGCCCCATAATCTTCCATTGCCCGGGGGCCCCATGAGTTGTCAGTCCGCCCCTGATTGGGGCCACTCCATGCATTTTTTTTCCATATCAGGTGAAGATTTAATCCATCCATTCACAAATGACTGGCTTAGTATTTTTTTTAAAGGAGAACAGTCTACTGACACTCTCAGCCACTAAATAGACAGCAGTATTGTCATTGTTATCAGGGTTGTAAACTGCAGAAGAACACAAATGTGGTATATCTGCCTAACCAGCAAACTGTAGAGTCCCAGGTAAGGGGGACAATAGTTCCTATTCGGAGCGGTTTGTCATTTCAGCAAAGAACTGGCCCTGAATACTCAGCATATTTGCATACTACTGTTGTAAAACAAAAACTGTTAAATAAATGTTTAAGGCCCCTTTCACACGTGGCGGAATCAGTAATGTGCACACTGAAATATTTTGTTTCGTAATTTCGTTTTCGTCAGAAAAATAAATTTATTTAGTTACTCCCGAAAATCGTTTTGATTTATTTCGTTTTTCGTTGGGAATAGCTTTCGTCCGAAAATCCAGATATACTTGGTTTCTGTCGAATGGTCAAAGAATATTCGACAGAATATACGCCGAATCGTACATTTCTGGTCGAATATTCCGCCTACAAGAATTCTAATGTTGTATGACTAGTAATAATAATAATAAATAATTATATTATTATTATTTATTATTACTAGTCAACCAGCATTTGAATTTTTCTATAGCCTATAGGCCGAGCATTAAAAATGTACGAGTGCAGTATATCTTCTTCGTCAATATACACCATAAGCCTTCAATTACAGATTTGGCGATTTTCGATGCTTTGTCAAATCTTCGTCGTTCAATTCCTAACCTAGCCGACTTAGTTTGGTTTCACATTCGTTTCTCCATCTTCTTCTCCATCTCCTGCTCCAACACAATATGGCGGCACCCGAAGGCGTCCATTTCGACCCAGCCATGTTGGTTCAGGTTCCTCAGCCTGGGCCTAGTACTTCTGCTGCAGCAGATTCCCCAGCCCCTATATCACCCCTCCATCACTGTGGCCCCCGCTCCAGGGAGACCAGTCCACAGTGGAAGTTGGAGAAGTGGGAGGGGATCTCCAAAAAAGTAGAGGCGATGTATCGCCATCGGCCTGACCCGCTTGCCTGCCGTAAAAAATTCAGCGACATAAAGCGGTAAGTAACGTGTCTGATTTATTTTTATTTTTTTACATTTTAACCAGTTCAGCCCCAGAGGATTTGGCTGCCAAATGACTGTGCCACTTTTATGCGTTTTGGCACTGCGTCTCTTTAACTGAAAATTGCGTGTGGCTCCAAAACAAAATTGAAGCCCCTTTTTTCCCCACAAATAGAGCTGTCTTTTGGTGTTATTTGATCACTTCATTGATGTACGCTGATAAGGCTGCACCAATGGGCATTGGGCACCGATAGGTGGCACTGATGGGCACCCATGGGCTGCACTGATGGGCACCGATAAGACGGCACTGATGGACTGCACTGATTGGGCAATGGTAAGGCGGCACTGATGGGCACCAATAAGGCGGCACTGGTGGGCACTCAGAGGTGGTACTGATGGGTGGCACTGAAGGGCATTGATAGGTGGAACTGGTGGGCACTGACAATTGGCACTAATAGGTGGCACTGATAGGTGTCAGTGATGGGTGACAATGATGTGCACTGGTAGGTGACATTGATAGGCAGCACTGCTAGGTGGCACTGATGAGGCACTGACTGGCACCACTGGTGGGCATTGCTAGGTGGCAGTGATGGGCATTGATAGGTGGCAGTATAGCACTGACAGGTGGCACTGGTGGTCACTGTGGGCATTGGCAGGGGGCACTGGCAGGTGGTACTTGTGTCCACTGAGGCAGAATTGCCTCTTCCACTGGGGATCGATGTCCCTTACTCAACAGCCAGTGAGCGCCTTATTTTTCTCCTCACGCTGTGACCGCGAGGAGAAAAAAAAGATTACCAAGCTTTGTTTTGATCATGTGATCAGCTGTCATTGGCTGATAGCTGATCACATGGACCGGGCCCCTTACTCGGATCCGTGATCACCCGAGTCTCAGTGAAAGAAGAAGATTTTCACTGCTCCAGGTGAGCCTTGTAGACAATCAGGAACGGTTGGATTACCAAGGTGCTGGCAATGCACGTAGCAATAGCAGCAAGAAGAGAGAAATGGATAGCCGCACTCCAGAATAACTTTTCAAAAAAGTTGTCTTTTATTTTCAAGCAGGGACATGCATAATCACCACAACCATAAACCAGGACAGCCGACGTGTTTCGCACTTTTGGTTAGTGCTTAATCATGGCTGAAGTATGGTTCAAACACAATGAAATTTATACCAAACATCAAATCTAACATGTGATTTTCTCAGCCTATGGCATCAAGGAATTAATTAAAGGGTCACTAAAGGAAATTTTTTTTTTGGCTGAAATGACTGTTTACAGGGCATAGAGACATGATAGTTAACTGATTCCTTTTAAAAATGATTAAAAATTGATAAAAAAACAATCATATAATGTGCCTGCAGTGTAGTTTCGTTTTTGCTGTTGTTTGCTGGTTCTCTGATGTACAGAGAGCCACTAGAGGGCAGTCAGCCAATAGAGAGCAGTGATACTTTGTCTAAAACTCCTCAGCACCAATCCAGTTTCGTTTTACACACAGCTCCTTGATTAGTGACCACCGTGAGAAATCTCCCAGTACTGTGGTCATTAGGAAACAGGCAACCAGAAGGTGTCCAAAACAGAGAGGATTTACAGCAACATCAAAGCAAAAACGAACAATGAGGACATGAAACCAGGACTGCAGCAAGGTAAAGGAAGCTATTTAGCTAAAAAAAAAAATTCCTTTAGTGACCCTTTAAAAGAGGGTGCACACCCAAAATCAAGGCAATTAGGAAAAATACACATGTGTATAAAAAAAACATCAATACATCTTAAACCCTATAAAGTACACAATGTATGCATAGATTTCTAAAAAGCAAAAAAGGGGGGGGGGCATAAAAATTTATATACTTTTGAAAATAAAATATATAATGGTGGAATAATAAAATATATATAGAATATAGATAAAAGGGCATGTACCCACATGTCTGTTGGAGCGACATATACATGCATGAAGTCGAGCAAACCTAAACCTAAATACATGTGTATAAACGGGAACACAAGAATATGTGTATATAAATATATGAATGACCCATGTGAAATAAAAAAGATTTTCTTGGGTAATAGAAATAAGTGACATAATAATGTGTCCCATGTGAATGAGTATGCACAAAACAATATAAAGTATATAAATGTGCAAGTGTATGTAAACTAAAATGCATAAATTATAATATAGATAAAATTGTGTAATGTGCAATAAAAAACATTGCACATGTATATATGTATATGCATATAAAGTGAAAAGTGAAGTGAAGGGAAGAAAGGATTACGCTATACTGGAGTGCTATACAATATGTATATGGGCAAAAATTCCGGACGTGGTCAAAGGAAAAGTGTGTGTATGAATAGAGTGAATAAATAAAGTACAGACCAGTATTACATGCATCATATGTGTGGGAAACTGCTAATGCGGGGATGAAATCTATTAGTATAGTGATGAAAATGGAAAGGGAACAAGATCCCATGTGAACAAAAATATGCATCATTATCAAAGCCGAGGGGCCATACACGGATAGATGGGAAAATCGGACAGATAAAAAGTAAAAAGCTAGCATCATATGGTGCTAATCAGTAGTGGTTATGCATGTCCAGGTTGGTCTCAAATCTAATCATAGAATGGGACGTGTCAAATCCCTGTGTAACAAAGGAATACACAGCGACCGCATCGATACAAATGTAGATGTGATGACCAATGTGGCTGATGTAAATCCATAGTTAATTTCTTATCTAAAATCACGATAAAAAAATATAGGTAAAAGTCTCCAGAGCAGCTATAAAAGCAAAAAATAAAAAATAAAAGCTGCAGGGTGGAGACTCAAATGGCACACAACACACATATACGTAGATGATAGCAGGAATAGGCGCACATGCATGTATATATGCATAAGCAGATGTTTTGTCGTTGTAAGAAAAAAAATTAAAATAAAAATGTAATCAAAGACACACATCTGCCTACAACATAAAGTTTGCTGTGTGTCTGGTGATGGCTATATCTTAAGCCGCAGCCCGCGTGTATCCAAAGGAACAGAAAAGAGAGAGGAGCAAAAGGGAAAAGTTAAGGGATAAACTAAAAAGTTTCTTACAACGACAAAACATCTGCTTATGCATATATACATGCATGTGCGCCTATTCCTGCTATCATCTACGTATATGTGTGTTGTGTGCCATTTGAGTCTCCACCCTGCAGCTTTTATTTTTTATTTTTTGCTTTTATAGCTGCTCTGGAGACTTTTACCTATATTTTTTTTATCGTGATTTTAGATAAGAAATTAACTATGGATTTACATCAGCCACATTGGTCATCACATCTACATTTGTACCGATGCGGTCGCTGTGTATTCCTTTGTTACACAGGGATTTGACACGTCCCATTCTATGATTAGATTTGAGACCAACCTGGACATGCATAACCACTACTGATTTGCACCATATGATGCTAGCTTTTTATCTTTCCGATTTTCCCATCTATCCGTGTATGGCCCTTCGGCTTTGATAATGATGCATATTTTTGTTCACATGGGATCTTGTTCCCTTTCCATTTTCATCACTATACTAATAGATTTCATCCCAGCATTAGCAGTTTCCCACACATATAATGCATTCAATACTGGTCTGTACTTTATTTATTCACTCTATACATACACACACTTTTCCTTTGACCACGTCCGGAATTTTTGCCGATATACATATTGTATAGCACTCCAGTATAGAGTAATTCTTTCTTCCATTCACTTCACTTTATATGCATATACATATATACATGTGCAATGTTTTTTATTGCACATTACACAATTTTATCTATATTATAATTTATGCATTTTAGTTTACATACACTTGCACATTTATATACTTTATATTGTTTTGTGCATACTCATTCACATGGGACACATTATTATGTCACTTATTTCTATTACCCAAGAAAATCTTTTTTATTTCACATGGGTCATTCATATATTTATATACACATATTCTTGTGTTCCCGTTTATACACATGTATTTAGGTTTAGGTTTGGTCGACTTCATGCATGTATATGTCGCTCCAACAGACATGTGGGTACATGCCCTTTTATCTATATTCTATATATATTTTATTATTCCACCATTATATATTTTATTTTCAAAAGTATATATATTTTTATACCCCCCCTTTTTTTGCTTTTTTGAAATCTATGCATACATTGTGTACTTTATAGGGTTTAAGATGTATTGATGTTTTTTTTATTCACATGTGTGTTTTTCCTAATTGCCTTGATTTTGGGTGTGCACCCTCTTTTAACTACTTGACAACCGGGCCTATTTTGGCACTTCTCTCCTTCATGTAAAAATCAACATTTTTTTGCTAGAAAATTAATCAGAACCCCCAAACATTATATATTTTTAGCAGACATCCTAGGGAATAAAATGGCAGTCATTGCAATACTTTTTGTCACACCGTATTTGCGCAGCGGTCTTACAAGCGCACTTTTTTTGGGAAAAAATCATTTTTTTTTATTAAAAAATAAGACAACAATAATTTTTGCCCAATTTTTTTATATATTGTGAAAGATAATGTTACGCCGAGTAAAATGATACCCAACATGACACGCTTAAAAATTGCGCCCGCTCATGGCATGGCGTCAAACTTTTACCCTTAAAAATCTCGATCGCGGCGATACCTCACTTGTGTGGTTTGAACACCGTTTTCATATGCGGGCGCTACTCGCGTATGCGTTCGCTTCTGTGCGCAAACTCGTCGGGACGGGGCGTTTTAAAAAAAAAAATTTTGTTTTCTTATTTATTTTTATTTATTTTTATAATTTTTTACACTGAAATAAAAAAAATAAAAAAAATATCACTTTTATTCCTATTACAAGGAATGTAAACATCCCTTGTAATAGAAAAAAGCCTGACAGGTCCTCTTAAATATGAGATCTGCGGTCAAAAAGACCTCAGATCTCATATTTAGGCTTAAATGCAAAAAAAGAAAAAAAATTAAGCTGTCATTTTTTCAAATGACAGAAAGAATTTTTTTGCTTTAAGACGCTGGGCGGGACTGACGTTTTGACGTCACTTCCGCCCAGCAGAGATATGGGGACGGGTGGGGGCGATTTTTCCCTCAGTCGCATCCCCACACAGGTGCCGAACAGACCCGATCGCCTCCGCCGTTACCGACGGCTCCGGTAAGCGGCGGAGGGCGCGGGAGAGTGGCGGGAGGGGGGGGGGCCTCTCCCGCCACCGATAACGGCGATCTCGCTGTGAATCCGCCGCGGAGACCGCCGTTATCGTTTACAGGACCGTTGGCACTAAAGATGGATACCTCGGTTGTGTTAGCAGCTGCTGCCGTTACCGAGATATCCATCTTTAAAGTGCCGCCGTTAATAGACGTAAGGCGGTTGTTAAGTGGTTAATTAATTCCTTGATGCCATAGGCTGAGAAAATCACATGTTAGATTTGATGTTTGGTATAAATTTCATTGTGTTTGAACCATACTTCAGCCATGATTAAGCACTAACCAAAAGTGCGAAACGCGTTGGCTGTCCTGGTTTATGGTTGTGGTGATTATGCATGTCCCTGCTTGAAAATAAAAGACAACTTTTTTGAAAAGTTATTCCGGAGTGCGGCTATCCGAGTCTCAGTGACTCGGTGATCACAGCACGCCCTGCAGGGGGCACTCGGGGCGCACGCAAAGGGGAGGACATATATTGATGTATATTGGGGTCTGTGCTGTAGCTGTCATTTGACAATAGTGCAGGCGCTAGTGGTTAAATATATTTGCCACGATCATTGTAAGAGGAATATTTCCATGACAGTTATTTTATTTGTTCTTAGTTTATCACTAATCTGAGCAGTGAGGGCCAGATTCACGTAGGTGAGCGGCGGCGTAACGTATCGTAGATACGTTACACCGCCGCAAGTTTTCATCGCAAGTGCCTGATTCACAGAGCACTTGCGGTGAAAACTACGCCGGCGGCCTCCGGCGCAAGGCGGGCCAATTCAAATGGGCGTGTGCCATTTAAATTAGGCGCGCTCCCGCGCCGGACCTACTGCGCATGCTCAGTTTCGCAATTCCCATCGTGCTTTGCGCGCCGTGACGTCATTTTTTCGAATGGTGACGTGCATAGCGTACTTCCGTTTTACCGGACGTGTTACGCAAATGACGTTAAATTTTTAATTTCGACGCGGGAACGACGGCCATACTTTATACAGCAATACAATTGCTGTGTAAAGTTAGGGCAGGTCAAATAATGACTAACTTTGCGACGGGAAACTAGAATAGCGGCGACGTAGCGAACGCGAAAATCTGTCGTGGATCGCCGTAACTCCTAATTTGCATACCGACGCTGGTTTACGACGCAAACTCCCCCCAGCGGCGGCCGCAGGACTGCATCCTAAGATCCGACAGTGTAAAACAATTACACCTGTCGGATCTTATGGATATCTATGCGTAACTGATTCTATGAATCAGTCGCATAGATAGAAACAGAGATACGACGGCGTATCAGGAGATACGACGGCGTATCAGGAGATACGCCGTCGTATCTCTTTGGTGAATCTGCCCCTAAGTGCTTTTGAGTTACACTTGACCACCTGTAGATTACGCCCCCTTTCTGACCAGGCCATCTTCTTGTATTTATATTTAGCGTGCTGCAGCTTTAACTGACACAATTGCACGCTCCTGCGATGTACTACCCAAATCAAATTCACGCCCTTTTTCCCACCACATATAGAGCTTTTTTTGCAAATCTTGTGCTACATGAAAAAGTGCGCCTAATCCAAAAATTCCATTTGCATGTTTCATTCTATGGGTTCATTCTACATTTGTTTCATGTGTTGATGTCATTTTCAGATTACAATTGTAGTTTAATTATGGAATCCGTGTCTCTTCTCTTTTTGTTTTGCAGTTCCATTGTGCGCAAACGCAGGCAGCCAGGGCGCCGAGGAAAGCAGGTGTCTCTCCTGCCCCATGAGGCAGAGCTGTTAGCGGGGATAGGGGAGGATGAGATTACCCAGCTCCAGGCTCATCAAGGTTGGTCTCAGGATTGCATTGTGTGCAGGACATTTTTTTTGTCAAGCATCCGACATTTACCATGTTGTGTTTGATTTTATTTAAAGATCGTATCAAGGCCCAGCGCCACCGGAAGAGGAGGGCGGAGGAGCAGGAGTCCTCCACTTCATCATCAAGCAGTAAGTACTGTAGTGTACTAGTAGTAGTACTAGAAATGTACTAGTTGTCAGTGGCGGCTGGTGCTCAAAATTGTTGGGGGGATCAAACGAAAAAAAAAATTGCAGCCTCACTGTGCCTATCAAATGCAGCCACTGTGAAATCAATTATCACCACTGTGCCATGCATCAAACGCAGCCACTGTGCCAATTGTTACCATTGTGCCCATTGTTGCCACGGTGCATGTCACTGTGCCCTTTAATTGTCGCCACTGTGCCCATTGTCGCCACTGTGCCCATTGTCACCACTGTACCCATTGATGCCACTGTGCCCTTTGTTGCCGCTGTGCTCTGATAGGCACTTCCGTACAGCCAACCAGCTGCCGTTATTCCGGTAGCCGGCGCCTGTATACCTTTTTTTTGTATTTTCCAGGCAAATATAGTTTTTTAAATATGAAATGCTGACGTCATACCTTGTCTAAAAATGGTTGTGATTTCTTCTGCAAGGCCTTGGTTTAGCTGCCATTATTAATTATTTATTAGTCCCCCTCTGCAGTTGATTCGAGTCTTCCTGTTAGCATTACCTGTGCTTGTTAAACCCTCAACGCCACTTCCCTGATCACGCCACCTTCTTGCTGCAGTTCAGATTCCCAGTCTGAGTCAATCACTGTCATCGTGAATAACACAGCTGGCTGGAGGGGGTGTGTCAGACAATAATCTCCAACTATTGGCTGGCAGTCCCTGGACATGTTCAATCTCTGGCATGCCCCTGATGCATGCATTAACACTTTCCTCATGATGTCTGGTGCCTCACCTTTGGCATCATCTAAAGCAGGGGTCTCCAAACTGTGGCCCGAGGGCTAGATGGGGCCCCTTGCTAGCCTTTATCCATCCCTTGGACATTATTACTCCCACTGGCACCAACAATGGGGCACTATTTCCTCCACTGATACCATTGATGGGATATTATTCCTCCTACTAAGAGGGGCACTACACGTTCTATTGCCCAGTGGCCAGTGCCCACCAACCCTTAGGCCATATTTATTCTTACTGATGCCGGGCATCGAACATTTCTACCCCTGCTAGCCACAGACACAACCATGCCCTCCTAAAGCCTGAAGGACAATAAACTGGCCCTTTGTTTGAAAAGTTTGGAGACCCCTGATCTAAAGCAAAAAATTGTAAATGACCTTGTGACCTCGTAGATCTTTGTGCAGTCAAATATCTATAAAAAGTCAGAGTCTTTAGGCTATAGTTCAGACTCCACAGTGTATTGTTTTGCAATGCACATAGGCAAGGCTGTTTAGTTTAGTGATATATTTTTATTTTACATGTATTCTGGAGTTTTTATTTAACTGCTCAATTTTGTCTAGTGGTTTTGTTTGAGAAGTTTTAGACATACTGATCCTTGAATCCCCAGTGGTTGTACACATTTCCATGCACCCTCTCTTACCTCCACTTAAATGGTCTAGGGCTTCTGAAGTTATTATTATTGAGACCTGCATAGGTCTTAATGGCTCTGGGAGAGACCAGACCACCACTGCAGTATCAGAGGGGAGCAGATGAAGCACCAGCTGCCGGGATATCGAAGGTTCAGTAATTGTAAATTCTCTTTTATACCTCCTAGCCTAGACCAGGAGTGAGTAACCTACCTAGCCTAGAACAGGAGTGGGGCTTATTCAATCAGTGGCCAAGTGGCCATACAAAATTATCAACTTTAAAAACTTAGTAGCCGGCTATATTTTATTAAACAACTTTTTATTAGGTCATCCCTAATGCAATGGCTTAAATGGCTTCTCTTTGGTGTGTGTAATGTTAATAGCTGGTATAGCTAATGTTTTTCTACTTGCAAGTGCATATTTTTTCTTCCATATTTGCGACAGTCAGTCTTGATGAGGTAGATTAGTTAGTGGTGGTCGGTCAGCACTTAGGTGTCCATTACACCTTAAGATTTTCTCTAGGGACCAAGTGGATGCGCCATGCTACCAATCGGATAAAATCTTGCGGAGATTCCCCTTTACACTGCTTGATGTGTAGAGGGGAATCCCTTTGTATTCTGGCCGTCTGGCCTGGGGAGGACACTCAGCTCCGCCCTGGTCAGAGTACAGTACAGTACTACACCTTCCTGCACAGCTCTGCAAACTTGCTATGACGCAGCGAATTGACACAGACACCACTATCTCCTACACACAAATTGATTAGGTGCATCTCACTGAATATCAAAAATTGAAAACTGGTATGTAAGTGAAAACATCTCAAGATGTTACATGATTGTCTACAAGGGCTGGGAGATAATTGCCTTTACATAATGTTAGGGTGAAGAATCCATGTGTATTTCTATTGTATTACCTAATGTATTTTCTTTTCTTCACAGATCAAGATGAATTGTTCATTTTTGACCTCCACGCAGTGGACGAAGGCCTGGACCTGGACGCGTCTGGTTCGGCTCACCATTCTTCCTCCCCAGCAGTTTCTCCGGCACATCATCTCCTCCACCCTTCAGCATCCCCCTACCTGGGCATACCCATTGGCGCAGGCGCCTCCTTCCCAATGCATCAGACAGATCCAGGACACGCCCACTCTCCAGAGCCATGTGAGGATCTGCGGCGCATTGTGGAGTGCCAAGAGAGACACTATAGGAGGCTGTCTCACTCTTTGGCCCTCCACAATCGCCGGCAGATGCGGCAATATGTGGCTCTGGAGAGGTACCAACGGGCAACAAGGAGGATGGTGTGTCAGCATTTGGCAGCCATTAATTTGACCCTAGAACGCCTGGTCACCAGGTTGGAGGGAAACCAGAGTTAATAATTTTTATTTTTTTTTATTTTTTTTATACATGTTAATTTGAAATAAAAAAAAAATGTGTTCAGAAATAATTGTTTTCTTGAGTTTTTCTTTCCTTGTTAGGTTCATTAGGTGATGTACTGTATGTAAATGAACTAGTCCATGTATTGTTACTAACTTACATTTAACCATCAGGCTGAACTTAGAAAATTTAAGAGATTTCTCTCTACACTATTTCAATGTGCAAAGGGTAATCCCATGTATATTCATATTGTGTCCAGTCAAGCCGTTCCGTACAGCTATCCCCCCACCAGAATACACATACACTCCTCAACAGTTCAAAGGGCAGTCATCATTTCCAGGGCTTGAGTAACATGGCAGCAGGGTAGATTACTCACACTGGAGACAATTACAGATGGTCATGAAACAGGCGGACGATCAGAGAGGGCCCTGTTGTCCCCAGGGTCAGAGATGGCAAATGGGAGGGGTCCCGGGCATCGGGATGCAGCTCAGCAGTGACCAACTAATCTACCTTGCATAGAATCACATTTCCAGCTGTATGCTTCTTTGTGCTATGTTGTGTTGGCAATGGTAATAAGGTAATATATTCTGATCCTTGAGTTGATACTGTCTCTCCATCAAGAGGAACTGTCAAATTCTATTCGAATCGAATTCGAAAACAAATTCGAATGAAAATTGAAAGCAAATTTGAATCAAAATCTAAAAAATATAAATCAATTTCTAAAAAAGAATACAATAAAATAGAATATAAAATAATAAAACAATAGAATGAAAATCAAAGAATAGTAAAGAACAGAATGGAATTTAATAGAATGTAATCAAATACAATAGAATATGACCTGGCTTCTTGTATCTATCTTCTATCTATCTTCCATTTTCTGAAATTCAAAATTCATATAGAATGAACTCAAATTTAAATAGAAATATATATATATATATATATATATATATATATATATATATATATATATATATATATATATATATATATATATATATAAATATATTTTTTCTGCTCTATTCTAATATTTTTCTATTCGAATTTGAGTTCATTCTATATGAATTTCAGAAGATGTTTTTTATATATATATATATATATATATATATATATATATATATATATATATATATATATATATATATTAGGAAAATTTATTCTTACCTGAAATTTTCTTTTCCTGTAGTCCGTAGGCGGCACACAATGGGTTAAGCTCCCTTCTAACCCCTAAGGAAGAAAGAACTTAAACAAGCAGTGAGACAAGTTAAATTGATTAATTAAGCGCAGTGAATCCACCTGCCTTGAGCCTATAAACCGCCCCCAAGAACACACACAGACGTATCTTATGCAGCAATAGAGTCATTTTAATGGGAGGGAAAACCTGTGCCGCCTACGGACTACAGGAAAAGAAAATTTCAGGTAAGAATAAATTTTCCTATTCCTGGTCGTCCTACGGCGGCACACAATGGGATTTGCAAAGCAGTGCAAAAAGAAAGGGAGGGATATCAATGGTTTAAGGCACCCTGAAGCACTCTCGAGCCAAAGGCCGATCCCTCGGACGATACTACATCGATTCTGTAGTGCTTTATGAAGGTGTTCGGTGAAGCCCACGTCGCCGCCTTACAGATCTGGTCCATTGGAATGTGATACTTCTCAGCCCAGGACGCAGCTGTAGATCTTGTAGAGTGAGCTCTCAAGAGAAGAGGGGAATCTTTGCCTTCTAAAAAGGTAACAGTGCTTGATGGTGTCCCTAATCCATCTTGCCAGTGAAGATTTACTTGCTTTTTTCCCCTTGTTTGGCCCTTGGAACTGTAGGAACAGTGCCTCAGACTGTCTGAATTCCGAGGTTCTCTGTAGGTAAGCAGAGATGGTTCTTTTTACATCCAAGAGGTGCAGATCATCTTCAGAACCATCCTTAAATACAGGCAAGACAATTTCTTGATTAATATTCAAGGAGGTGGAGACCTTGGGAAGGAAACCCGGCATAGTTCTTAGGACAACCGCATCCGGAAGCAACCTGAGATAGGGTTCTTTGGATGACAGGGCCTGAAGCTCACTTATTCTTCTGGCGGATGTAATTGCTACCAGAAAGATACATTTGAAAGTGAGGAACCTTAAGGATGAACTCTCCAGAGGCTCGAAGGGAGGTGACGTTAGCCTCTTCAGCACTAAAGGCAAGCTCCAGGCTGGTAGCGGCTTATGGAAGGATGGTCGTATCTTCTTAATGGCTCTGAAAAACCTGCTGACGAGAGGTGTTTTCGAAAATGTTCCGTTTAGGTAGGAATTAATGGCGGTCAGCTGGACCCTCAGAGTGTTCGGTTTCAGCCCCTTTTGGAAGCCCTCTTGTAAAAATTGCAACAGAGATGCTACCTGTTCAGGAGAAGATGAGCTCCTGGCGCACCAGGCCGAGTATAGGGACCACACTCTACTGTAGACTTTCAGGGTAGCAGGCTTCCTAGAGGCCAAAGGGTTGGCTATAACCTCCTGAGATAGGCCTTGAGCCGTCAAGGTTCTGTGTTCAAATTCCATGCCGCAAGCTGGAGTTTCTCGAGGTTTGGATGGAGCATCCCCGATTGGAGAAGAAGGTTTTTCTGGATGGGTAGTTTCCAGACCTGACTCTTTGCCATATTCAAGGCTAGCGGAAACCATGCCCTCCTGGGCCAAAATGGTAGGATTGCTACTGCTCTCACCTTCTCGTCCCGAATTTTCTGCAGTACTTTCGGGATCACTGGAATCGGAGGAAAGATATAGATGAAAAGCCTCCTCCAGCTTATCGACAGGGCGTCTATCGCCAGTGGGTTCCCCACACTGGATAGAGAGCAGAACTGTGGAAGTTTCTTGTTCTGGAAGTTCGCCATTGCATCCAATTCGGGCAACCCCCACATGGAGGTGATCTTTCTGAAAACCAAAGGGTTCAGTTCCCACTCTCCCGGCAGGACCGAATTCCTGCTGAGCCAATCCGCTCTCACATTGTCCACACCTCTGATGTGAACGGCCGTCAGGGAAAAAAGATTCTCCTCTGCCCAGAGCATGATGCGGGCACACTCCCTCTGCATTGAGGGGCTTCGTGTTCCCCCCTGTTTGTTCAGGTAAAAAACTGTGGCTAAGTTGTCTGACTGAACTTGAACCGCCTTCGGACTTCGGACCTGAAATGGATGAGCGCCTTCCTGATTGCCGTAAGCTCTTTCAAGTTGGACGACATTAGAAGCTCCTTCCGAGACCAGGCTGCTTGTACCCAAAGGTCCCCCACATGAGCACCCCAGGCTAAGCCTGAGGCATCCAAGGTGAGGACCGTCTGAATCGGAGTCCTGAGGGATCTGCCCCACAGGAAGCGTTGAGGATGCATCCACCAAAGGAGATCCTTCTTCACTACAGGAGAAATATTGATAGGCTTCTCCAAAGAGTCTTGGCTCCTGTTCCACTGGGACAAAATGCAGTCCTGAAGTATCCTGAAATGGGCCCCGGCCCATGGAACAGCTTCCAGGGATGATGTCATCATACCTAGGACCCTCATCGCCTTCCTTACTGAGCAGTGATTGGTTTGTAGAAGATCCTGCACTGTCTGTTGAATATTGGAAGCCCTCTGATGTGAAAGGAACAACCTCATCTGAAGGGTGTCTATTGTGAACCCAAGGTAGGGAATGATTGGAGTAGGGATCAGAGAACACTTCTTTATGTTCACAATAAAACCGTGAGAGTCCAGTATTTGAAGGGTTTTGTGAAGATGATGCCTTAACAAAACTTCTGAGGGGGCTCTGACTAGCCAGTCGTCTAGGTAGGGTGTTACACATATCCCCTGTAGGCGCAGAGCTGCAGTCAGGATCACTACCACTTTTGTAAAGACTCGAGGTGCCGAGGTAATGCCGAATGGTAGGCAAGTGAATTGAAAATGGAGAATCTGGTGATTGAAGAGAAGAGCGATCCGTAGATATTTCCTGTGTGATTTTAGAATAGGGATGTGCAAGTATGCGTCCTGAAGATCGACTGACGCCAGGAAGTCTCCCTCTTCTATGTTTGCAATGGCAGACCGAATTGACTCCATTCTGAATTTGCACTTTGCAAAGAATTGATTTAGGTAAGAGAGGTCTATTACTAGCCTCCATCCTCCTGAGGCCTTGGGCACTGGAAATATCGGGGGGTAGAGACCTTGGAACCTCTCCTGATCTGGAACTTTTTCTAGAGCGTGCTTTTTTATGAACTCTTCCACCAACTCTAGAACTACTGGGTTGGAGGGTTTGTTGAGCATGAATTTCTGTGGAGGAAAAGAATTCAGCTCCAGAGAGTACCCTCTTGTGACAATGTCCGTCACCCAGGAGTCTGATGACGTCTTTTGCCAGACCTGAGAAAAAAACCTCAGCCTGCCTCCCACTGGAGGAGAGGCGCTGATGGCGTCAGGCTTCTTTGGGTTTGTTGAAGTGCTGCTTCTTGGCTGCCGCTGGATCTTGCCTTTTCCTATAATATGGCCTTCTGCCACGAAAGGAATAGTTCCTTTTTGGGGAGTATCTGGATCTTCCATAGAACGGCTTACTAGACCTCTTCTTCTCCAAGGGAAAGGTAGCGTCTTTTTCTTCATTGTAAGACTTGAGAATATCCTTCAGATGAGGGCCAAACATGGATGAAGGGTGAAAAGGCATGTTAACAAAACTGAACTTTGAAGATAAGTCACCCATCCACTGCTTTATCCAAAGCGCCCTCCTGGTCGCATTGGATAAGGCGAGGGATCTGGACGAAAATTTTAGAACGTCCACAGGAGCGTCACATAAAAATTCTGCGGCAGACTTCATCATGTCAACTCCCTTCAACAAAGAGTCCCTAGGGACCCCGTCTTCTATATCCAGAGACAATTGACTCAGCCAGACCCTTAGTGCTCTTGCTACCGGAACTGAAGAAGCCGCAATTTTAGCGGTGGAGGCTGCAGCTAGATAACTTTTTTTGGCTAAGCCATCTGCCTTTCGTTCCAAGGGGTCAGACAGTTTGGAGGATTCATCTGAGGGAAACAGAGATTTCTTGACCATCCGAGCAGCCGCCAGATCAAGCTTAGGTGGATTTTTTCCACTCGGATGATACTTTAGAATCCAACCTATAAGAAGATTTAAAGCGGGTCCCCGCATCGGATTTCTTGTCAGGGTTGGTCCAGTCCTTTTTAAACCAGTCACTTAGAATGGGGTGGAAAGGAAATCTCATATCTGGGATCTGAGGAAAATAATACAATTGATCCTTTTTCGGTCTAGCGGATACATCTTTGGAAGATTCTATAGTGTCCTTTACCGCCGACAGCAATTTAGGAATTTTATCCTTAGGCAATAAGTATAAATCGTCATCCAGATCCTCAAACACTACTTCCTGACCGGATGAGGAGGCACTACATTCCCCAGATGAGGAGCTAGATGCGGCTGGGGATATATCTCTGGTACTACGCTTCCTCTTTTTGGATACCAGAGAGTCTTTAATTTCTTTAAATGTGCTAGACATTTCCCCTTTAAACCATGACAGGAATGAACTGGCATTATCAGGTGGATTCAAACAGGATGCACAGGTGTCATTTGAATATGTTTCCGGTAGGGGCTGTTCACATTTATTGCATACATTGTGCTTGGATTTTCTCCTGGCTTTTCCAGAGGGAGCCATCTGGGAGAAAGAGAAAAACCCCCACCTGAGTAACAGCACTATAAATATATGTATATAAACATAACATAGGGAACATGCTCTCACCTCTGACCGGCCAAGGAATCTGCTGCCTAGGCTGAGTGCAGCCATAGCAGACCCCTGCCGGTCAGAAATAACCTGTAGCCCTGGACCGGAAGTGACGCGGCCGCCCTGAGATTCCCCCAGAGTTCAGACCCGGCCGTATATACAGCAAAGTAATGCGATCAGCCCATCATACATTTTGCAGTAAAGACATAATGAATTGGAGCCGTTACCGGCGCTCACCGTCCCTCCGGTCGTAGATGCGAATTCCGGAGTCCCGGAAGTGCGTCATCCATCTGCGCGGCTCCTTGCGGCGACTTCCGGCCAATGGAGCGCAAACACCCCCGGCATCCATCTAACCGTCGTAGGACGGGGGATTACATGGCGGCCTTTCCGGATCACGTTCTTGCCGGGCCGGGGGATGTTGGGGTGCAGGCTGAGGGACCGAGGATAGCACCCGGTATACGGCCGCCCCTTAGCTCAGGAACCCAGAAGCACCGGGTGTGAGCACTTGCCTCACGCCTTCTTCATCTGTACTTTCAGGTAAGAAGAAAGAAAAAAATACGTCTGTGTGTGTTCTTGGGGGCGGTTTATAGGCTCAAGGCAGGTGGATTCACTGCGCTTAATTAATCAATTTAACTTGTCTCACTGCTTGTTTAAGTTCTTTCTTCCTTAGGGGTTAGAAGGGAGCTTAACCCATTGTGTGCCGCCGTAGGACGACCAGGAAATATATATATATATATATATATTTTTTTTTTTTTTTTTTTATTATTCTACTCTTCTAATATTTTACTATTTGAATTTGAGTTCATTCTGTATGAATATCGAATTTTAGAAAATGGAAGATAGATAGAAGATAGATAGAAGAAGCCAGGTCATATTCTATTGTATTTGATTACATTCTATTAAATTCAATTCTGTTCTTTACTATTCTTTGATTTTCATTCTATTGTTTTATTATTTTATATTCTATTTTATTGTATTCTTTTTTAGAAATCGATTTATATTTTTTAGATTTTGATTCAAATTTGCTTTCAATTTTCATTCGAATTTGTTTTCGAACTGAATTGTTTTTGAATTTGATTTGAATAGAATTTGTTTTTGAATCCGATTGAAATATTAACGAATCCGATCGAAATATTTTTGGAATTCGTTCGTTTTCGACCAAATTTCGAAAAATCCGGTCGAAAACAAATTTAACACATGTAACGAATCTAACTTAATGAAATAAATTAAATAACGAATTAAAACTAAACTAAACACATTTTTTCCTTTTGCACATGCCTATTAGAGTACTCTCTTTCTGTATTTTGTTTATTGTTAAGAGATTATGGGAGGATTCCAGGGTAACAAAGATTCCTTAGGGGAGCATCTCTAGGTTTGAGTCGTTGCCATAGAAACATTTGTAAAGGAGAGGAGTTAGTAAGATGGCCATGCCCTTGTGGGGGTGCCAGAAATATTTCTGCACCCAGGCGCCTGTGACCTTAGACCATGCATGTTCTGTACATCAGAGGACCTTTGTATAATGCAGAAATCATTTAAGTGTAACCTTATCAAAAAATTGACTCTCCCAATAGAAATGAATAGTAAGGAATAGCTTTAATAAATGTGCAAGGAGTTGAGTTTCCATTGGTTAAAATGTTATTTATCTGCACGACTGTATAAAACCAATACCAGACTTTAATGACTTGTGTGAAATGCACAATTTTTGTATGGCCGTAAATATAGGTCACTGCACAATGCTTTATTAATTTGTTTCCACGCAAACTTAATCCACACAGTGAAGGCAAAATATGTGAACAAATCTGTTTAATGCCATAACTAATTTGTGTAATAATTTCTTCATCCATCATTGTACATATCATATGAAAGTCCTTCCTTCAGATGAAAAACTCCAAGATTCTTTTCCAATAATTGCTTTGTTCAAATGGAAACATTTTCTAAATGTAGGTAAGTAACATCATATAATCTTCACGCCGCAGATTATTCTAATAAAAAAACAACAACAAAGATCAGCCTACACTTGAACGTTGTACTTATGTAATAGAAAAATCCCAACACATGATGAATGTGTACTGTGAATTATAACTCTATAAATAAGGCTACTATACAAATCCAATCTTTCCAAGCTATTGACCTTGTATATATTACTATTTAAATACAAACCTTGAGAAAACAATTAAAATAAATGACGGGAGGTTGGTTTACTAAAGGTAAAAAATACTGTGCACTGTAAGTGCACTTTAGGTGCATTTGCTCTAGATCTGAGGGGACGCTCTGCTGGTTTTTATCATCATGTACAAACACAAATGCAGTTTTTTATTTTCCTTGTATGCGATTTATTCTTTGCAAAGCAGCGTTTTACCTCATTTACTAAGCTCTGGAGCGAGTGCACAGTATATTTACCTTTAGTAAATCAACCCCATAATCTTGTTGGCATGATACCAAGACCAACCACAGACACAGATGACAGGCCTCTGACCTAGACTCAGTGAGACTAATTTACTAAAGTATTTGAGATTGTTCAAACAATAAAATGTCTTAAGATTTACTTCAATTATTAAATTCTGTGTACATCAGATCAGTTTTTTTTTCGATCAGCCAGTAAACAGAGATTTTCTTTTCACATGACTGGATAAATTAAAGGGGTTGTAAAGGTTCCTTTTAAAAAAATAAATAAAATAACAAACATGTCATACCTCCACTGTGCATTTAGTTTTGCACAGAGTGGCCCCAATCCTCGTCTTCTGGGGTCCCTCGGCGGCTGTCTCGACTCCTCCCCACATCAGCTAACCCCCTTCATGGGAAGCTCTCTCCCAAAGGGGTTATCTTGTGGGCGCGCTCCTGTGATACAGACGGAGGCTATAGCCGCCGACTGTATCACTCGGCTCCGCCCTTGGCACGTCGCATCATTGATTTGATTGACAGCAGCGAGAGGCAATGGCTGCGCTGCTATCAATCATCCAATGAATTAGCCAAGAAGAGCCAAAAAGCCTGGTCGAGAAGCCTGCACGTTCACGACGCGGGGCTTTCGAGGGCTCAGGTAAGTAAACGGGCTGGGGGGCGCTAATCGTTGGATGTTTTTTCACCTTAAAGGGGTTGTAAATGTTCATTTTTTATTTTCAAAATAGGTTCCTTTAAGCTAGTGCATTGTTGATTCACTTACCTTTTCCTTCGATTTCCCTTCTAAATTTTTTTTTCTTTGTCTGAATTTCTCACTTCCTGTTCCTCCTCAGTAAGCTTGCGAATGGCTCGGATGATGGTGGAAAGCTTACTGAGGAGGAACAGGAAGTGAAAAATTCAGACAAAGAAAAAAAACATTTAGAAGGGAAATCGAAAGAAAATGTAAGTGAACCAAAAATGCACTAGCTTAAAAGGAACCTATTTAGAAAATAAAAAACAAACCTTTACATTTACAACCCCTTTATGCATAGAATGCATTAAGGTGAAAAAACATGAAGCTTTACAACCCCTTTAAGTGAATCTTCAAACATGTAATACTGTAAAAATTCTCAAATACTTTAGTTAATCTGCCTTACGCCTCATGTACATAGACACATGGGGTTGTACAATATAAACGTTGGGTATATTTCCCTGCCAAGAAGCCACAGGTGCTGGGTACATCCATAGAAATCAATAGGTGTGAGTGACTGTTTGCGGGTATACACCGGTACTTGCTTTAACACACGCATGCGTACTGACCTTCAACTCATGCAGACTGTCTGTGTCCAGGGGCATATACAGCACCTGTGGCTCTGGGATGAGGAAATAGATCCAGTTTTCATGTTGTACAGCATGTGTGCATGAGGCCTAAGATAAGGTGACCAGATTTTTTAAATGAAATCTGGGGACATATTTTTTCTTTACTAGTAATGGCAACAATCAGCGACTCTCTGCCCGTCGCCGCCCGCCTCACATCCTCTCAAGTCTTACTCTTCGGGCCTCGGCTACTACTGGGTGGGGAGCGGAGGAAGATCACTCCGCCAGGGAAGGCAAGAAGATAGGCAGGCGGCTGGCCAGGATTTGAGCCAAGGCAGAAGAACACACGAGCAAAGCTGAATGGGCATGCGCCCGAAACTGAAGAAATATTCCCTCCACTCCGACCAGCACATGATCATCAGAAAGGAGCACAGATAATGGAAAAACATACAACCCTCCTAAGCTAGTAGGCACGGCCGTGCGGGGGGTATGTAATTCAAATGTGGGGACCACCCTCTCATCTGCCGGCTCAGTTGGGATCATCAGAGCGATCCCCGCTGAGAAATCGGATGAGACATGTACGGATCCTCACGGGATCCGTACATGTGAAAGGGGCCTTACTGTGTAACTGTTCTTTTTTTCTTATTAGAAAAATGCATTTGATTACTATGATCTTGATTAGGATCTTCATGGGCAAAGCACGATGTAATGTGTTTTGTATATATTTGGTTCTAAGAGTGAATATGGCTGTCATCATCTGCAGACACACTACATGCATTATATATTGTTGAAATGATACAAAATGTAATATTTAATAAATTGCTACTCACGTGTACACGTAGGATAAGTCAGTGTATATTCAGCTGGTTGTTTTGCTTCTGATTTAGTACATGTTCCTGTCAGTCCATCCCTGTTTCTATATCCAGTTTTACATTTAAAGCTGACAGTTTCTCCTTCTTCATAAAACACCTCATTTTCATGACTTTCATCCAGTTCTAAGAAGTTATCATCAAGATCCATTTGGATTATGCGACATGTACCTAAAAAAAAAAAAAAAAAAATATATATGCTCAGAAAAATGGTAAAAACAAATTTATTTTAAAATAAGGAAAAGTATGTCATATGAACTTTGAAATAACACAACGTTTTTATGCTTGGACTTGCAGACTCCAACGCCTGGCCGATTTGGCTTGCAAAGTTCTGACATTTCTGGGTAATGTTTTCATAAATGGGACTAATTATAAAACTGCTTTGTGTTCTCTCAGTCTGAAGTATAAAATATCATGTAATATATGATAAACTTTACCAAATGAAAAGTATAGAAATCAACTGGAGCAAGAGAAAATGATGGAACTGTGGTTATAAAGGCAAAAATTGTTCTCAGCCACAGAACTAAAAATTGTTATTTGCTCACTGGATGGATGGATGAGAACCAACAGCCTGCAGACAGCCTCCTCTTTTCTCCCGGCAGAGTTTTGAGCGAGTGAGGACAGAGGAGGCTGTATACAGGCTGTTAGTTCTCACCCATCCATTGGACCACACAACCCCTACTGAGTGCAGCAGCGATTCTTCATAGGATTTACATAAGGATCCCTTCTCATTACATGTGAGTGTGATTTAAAAATTTTATTTTTTAAAGTTAGTTATTCAGCAGTGAAACGCTATGTTTTCCCCTCTGTTTTTTTTTTTTTTTTTTAACCTAGATAGTCATTGGAGTGTGGTGATCTGCTTGCACTGGCTGGGTTGATCTTTGAGCTGATTTGCTGAAGACAGCTGTGTGAGAAGTTCCATGATCGATATTTTGTGAGTATTCATTCCAGCTACAGCTGCCAGACTGGGGGACTTATGTTCTGAAGGTGTGCTTATCTGACCTTTGTGATGAGGTTCATACTTTAGGGCGAAAAAATGCACAAAAGGCAATAAGGTTGGGTTCACACTGTGTACGGATGCGGCTAACAGCAGGGGTCTGGTGCATCCCTGTTCTCTGTTTCAGGGAGGAATCAGGCCCAAATTTTTGCCTGAATTCGGACCTGAAATGGAGCCAAAGACACACTGAAATTCGCTCTGCATTGAGAGCCGGTCACAATCTCCTGTCATGCGAATTGGATGTGGGGCAACCCACATTCAATTCACATCAGTGTGAACCCAGCCTAAAGGTGGTGGCCTTATCTAGGGAAACATATTCCTTCACGTACTGCTTTACAGATTGGATTGGTTCACGGAGTTCCACTGTTTGTTTCAGCACTTCATATTATGTTATTCACATTTATATTTGGAGGCGTACACTTTTATTGCACTTGATATTTTGTTATTCGTTTGGAGTGTTTGGGCTCTTTCACACAGACACAAAATTTTAAAGCAGCCTAAAAGCTCATTACCACACCTATAGTGTTAATGAGCACCCTAGTCGTAGGCAGGGTTGCTAACAAATTTAGTTTGCTAGGTGATAACTAGCATGGCTAATTCTTAGTGGGATCCACTGAACTTTTCCCTAACTCTGTATCTGATGCAACGCTATCTTCTGTCACTAGGTGGCATTAGAATGACAGGGGCATAGTGAATTCAGACTAGGAGTGGATAGGTTGTCTCAGCCAATTGGCCAGGCTTCCTTTGGCCAATTGGCCTGCTGGGAGAGCCTATTTATTCGAGGGGAAGTCAGTGATCGGGGCTCTGTGCCACCTGGACGGCTGTTCAGACAGGGAATCGAATAATTGCCGGTGGTGAGGGAGAAACAGTTGCCACAAGGGTTGACCACTCCTGTTGCCAGGGGCAAGAGAGCATTAAGGCCAGAGGTAAAGCGGGAAACAGTTTTCACCAAGAGACAACCACTCCTGGTATTAAAGGCCAGTGTATGGAAGTCTGAAGAAGTACCAGAGCAGCCTTTTCACCAGCCAGGGATGGTGAAGAAGTGGGAAAGCTTCAGCAGAGTGCCAAGCCAGGGACCCAGCGGGTTAGCGGGGGTGCTGCTTTTGGATATACAGCGGGTTAGCTGTGGAAAAGCTCAGGGGATCCAGTGACAACTGGGATCTGAAAGTCTAGTGAGAGACTGGGAGCTCAGTGAGTGAAGATCTACAGTGGGATACTGTGAGATGTGAGAGGCGATCTAACGGGTTACTGTGTGTTACATGTATAGATCTCTATTGACAGTCAAAAGTTTAGTTGCCATAGGAGACAGCAGTTCTACAAATACAGTTGCTGCATCCAGCTTAAAAGACTTTATGGCTTTAATCGTTATGGAGTCCTGACTATTGTTTAGCTGGGGGACCTTTGTTGTGTTCTCCTGAAGCATTTGCAGAAATCTTAAGGACCAAGACACAGGTCTGTTGAGTCACGTGACAAACCACAGAACTTTCCAGGAGTTTGAAAAATCACCTGACAGGTTTTCATTTTACCATAATTACCCCAGGGCGGTTATAATAGCTCCGTATTTACTGAGTATTTTTTGGAGTATCCTGGAGTTGTTCGGTTACTGGAGCCCTTCAGAATATCTGTGGTAGACTGAGTACCGATCATGCGCTATCAGGTCCAGTTGTCTTCATCTCTGGCTTCTGCCATTGGGACCCACACATGAATGTTTGGAGTTCCATCAAATCCTCTGGATATCCTGTCGATCCACCCATTGGGAACCTATAAGCCTGATTGACCCTCTGTCACTGACAGGTGGTCCAACATCTCTGGTAAGAGTGTTTAAGACACATCACTTTTATTCAGAAGATATACTCTGTGACGCCTGTCAACCCTGGCAACATCTTTTGTCATTGGATTCCGATATCATTTTTGATGGACATTGCTATATAGTTTTCCTAGGGCCAGATTCTCAAAGGAGATACGTCGTCGTATCTCTGAGTCTGGGCGGTCGTATCTATGCCCCTGATTCTTAGAATCAGTTACGCATAGATTTCTATTAGATCCGACCGGCGTAAGTCTGTTACGCTGTCGGATCTTAACTGCATATTTACGCTGGCCGCTAGGGGCGTGTACGCTGATTTACGCCTAGAAATATGTAAATCAGCTAGATACGCGAATTCTCAAACGTACGCCCGGCCGACACAGTACAGATACGCCGTTTACGTTAGGCTTTTCCCGGCGTAAAGTTACCCCTGCTATATGAGGCGTACATGCGCCGTACCAATGTTAAGTATGGACGTCGTTCCCGCGTCGAATTTTGAATATTTTACGTTGTTTGCGTAAGTCGTCCGTGAATGGGGCTGGACGTCGTTTACGTTCACGTCGAAACCAATATGTCCATGCGGCGTACTTTGGAGGAATGCACACTGGGATATTCCACGGACGGCGCATGCGCCATTCATGAAAAACGTCAATCACGTCGGGTCACAAGTTATTTACATAAAACACGCCCCCCCTGTTCCAAATTTAAATTAGGCGGGCTTACGCCGGCCTATTTACGCTACGCCGCCGCAACTTACGGAGCAAGTGCTTTGAGAATACAGCACTTGCCCGTCTAAGTTGCGGAGGCGTAACGTAAATAGGATACGTTACGCCCGCACAAAATTACGCCAAACTACGAGAATCTGGCCCCTAGTCTTTGCTCATGGACTCAGTTTTATTCACGGTTGTCACAAGGCCTTTAGATGTCGGGGATGCCCCTACACAGGCATTCATGTTGCATCAGGCAACACTTCTCAAATATATAAAGAAAAGAAAGCTGCACTGAATAAATTGGCTGGTGAGGCACTGATCTAATCCTAGTGCTAACACCCACACCTTAACCTCCCTGGTATGATTCTGTCTGGAATTACGTACCAAAAGCGGTACAATTTTTTTCATGGAAATTTGGTGATATGTATTATAGGCCTGCAATTCTTAGTAATTACTTACTTAAACCTGACCAAAACAAGACTCTAGTAGACATTCCAGGTGTGATAAATTTGAAACACAAACACATGAATTATAATTAATCAATAATATAATTTTATTCAACAAAGCAATGAAAAATAAAGAAATTAGTCAAAGAAAGAAATTCAATACACATCCATAGTGTGAAACACTTTGAAGCAAGGAAATAGACAAAGTCCGACATTGCAATCTGGGCAATAGTACCTTGATTCTTTTCGGACTTTTTTCCCATTTTCATCCCTCTTGGAGCAGCAAACGACGCACATCCTGGTAGGCGCTAACTTTCTTGCGGTTGGCGGTACAAATTCCAAAAAATGACGACCTGTCAGGCGCTCTGGATTCCCAACGTCAACAGAGCGTCGTCCGTGTCTGTTAGCAGACACTGATGCCGTCGGGTGATTGATAAAGATCTGCTCAGCCACCTTCCATATAAAGTCCGAATGAACAAGAGGTATGTTCGTGTTTTCTTTGTAAAGGATATAGGCGTTCCAAAGACATTGTTCAAGGAGATGCCTAAAAATCTTTTTATAGTACTTCTTTTGTTGTTTTCGCATCGCCGGGTAAAATGTCATCGCCTGATCGGCTCGGTCGACACCTCCCATTGTGTAAAGAAATTGTTTTTGGGAACAACTGCGCTAAGGTAGAGAGTTTAGGATTGATAAGCAGCAATTAAATTGTATGTAAACAAAGTAAGTATTAGAAAAAGAAGATTAATTGCGCTAAACCAAAAATGAACATATGTTTAAACGAACATATTAAACATGTGCTAAGGTGCATGTGCTAAAAAATTCCTAGATTGACACTCTGAATTTAAACACTATTAAAAATCCCATAAGGTCAAGGGGCCCAAAGCCACCTGGCCCTACTAAGCAATATAATACTCGCCCAGTGGGAATTGCCACGAAAGAGAGACGTGACAACAATATTAAATAAATTGACAATAATAGACCACAAATAAGTGAATAAAGTCCATAAACTTCAATTTTGAAGATAAATGTGATGAGTCCAAGTGACAATGAAGACACCCGTGAAGGCTTCAAAAGCGCTGATTATAAACACCAAACGTGAATCCGCCACCGATCACACAGCTGCTTACCAGAAGTCAAGGTCATGCCGGACCACTATCAACATATCTTTCCACCATAGATGTCAAATCCGCAGAAAGTTCTCCACTTGCGCTGAGACCATGCCGTGCTCAATGGTGAAAAAAACACAAAACAGGCTCCACATAGCATAAAATCCGGGTAAATTTATTTAAAATAAAGTAAAAACAAGTATACAACTCACATTTGGGTTGATAAACCAAGCAGTTGGCCTGTAACGCCGGCCGGACGTATCAGGGACAAAAGCCACTCGTTGGAGAAATGAAGGGGATGGCGTCCACACGTCACTCACTCCACCCGACGCGTTTCGTGAGAAATCACTTCGTCTCGGGGTACGAGTGGCGTGGGACGCCACCCCTCTTTATAGGAACACATTTGGCTGTCAAACAATCGAGTCATAATTACCAAGCCTCGCTTATAGTCGATCACGACTTGTGGTTTCAGCACTTCTTTTCCGTATTTTGTGCGGACCATGGCAGTGGAGGTGCTGTGCACGGTGCTCATGAGACACACGTCCTTTTTGTCTCGCCAGCGCATTGCCATCATTTTGCCCTTTTGAAAGGCAACCATCTCTCCTTTTTTTATTTTTTTCTTGCCAAACGTAGATGGCATGTCACGCCGGTTTGGCCTCACGGTACCATACCCGTCCGTTTTATTGAGGAGCAAAACCTCAAAGTTCTGGTGACGTGTAAAAATTGTCTGTTGTCACGCAGTATCCCTGGTTCAGCAATGGGTCCAGCAGTGACAGGACAGAAGATGTGGCCATCCCATAGCGGCTGTACCTGGGATTGAATTTGGTACCTTTCCCGGTGTAAATTACCGAATTCCATATATAGCCGGTGGATGATTCACATAGCATGTAAAATTTTATCTCAAAGCGCGCTCTTTTGGACGCAATAAATTGGATCCAACTCAGGCGTCCCTTGTAGGCCATCAGACTTTCGTCCACACTGACATCCCTTTCTGGCACATAGGTCCGCTGAAAGTTGGCAACAATCATCTGGCACACCTCCCAGATTTTTTTCAGCTTTGGCGCAGGATGTGTGGCCTCGTCAAATTCTTCGTTGTTGGCGAAGTGCAGGTTTTTCATTATTAGTGAAAAGCGATACTCGGACATCACAGTGCCAAAAAACGGAGTGGCCAGCATCTTATTGGTGGTCCAGTACCACTTCTGGAGCGGTTTGCCCACCACCCCCTGAAGGATGATGAGTCCCAAAAAATTCCAAATGTCCTCCTCGGTGACCGGTTCCCATTTTCTGGACCTGGAAAATCTGCCACGCAGCGTAGCAGATTGCTGATCGTGGTAGCGATTGGTCTCCGTCACAATTTGTAAAATGACCTCCTCAGATAGAAAGAGTTTCAAATACGCCATAGGGTTGTCGGCCTCCACATCTACCTTCATCCCAGGAGATCCAGTAAATCGAAACCTCGGGGGCGCTGTCTGGTCCGCATCGCTGTCTATAGGGCACCAAGTGCGCACATCACTCAGGTCAGGTGCGGGATCATCTGCGGCGTCACTTTCTATATCAGTGTCAGTGTCAGATCCAGATGATAAATCTCCATACGATTCACTGTCGCTCTGATCTGCGAGCAACTCCGTGTCGCTGCCGCTATCGCTGTCGCTCAGCTGGTCCAAAAGCGCATTTGGAGGACAGCGCTTTTTTGATGCCATTTTTTATATGGTTTTATAAGGTTTTATATGTCAGCAATGACAATGGCAAGGGGCAATGAAAGGGCACTGTGTCAGTTTTCAAAGTGATACAGTGTAATCCTCCCAGATTACATTGTATCACCACCTTTTTATGTGTTTGTGTTGGTGCAACATTTGAATTTCCCTCCCAATTCCGTTCCCATGCACCATTGCGGTGCAGGGAACGGAACCAGGAAGTCAGATGACTGATGGACGGCGCGGTGTGTGTCTCGGCGGCGATCACAGCAATGATAGATCATCGCTGGATCGCCTGGACAAGGTAAGGAACACCGCTGCGCTCTCTGCACATCCACCCCGAGCGTGACTCGGGCTAACCAATCGTAACATAAAAAACCAACCCCGAGTCACGCTCGGGTTTACCGCTCAGAGGGTTAAAGAAAACTATTTAAAAAAATAATCCAATAGTGTGACTAGAAGATAACCTCAATAGTAATGTCATAAAGTGTATCGAAAAAATTAAGGTGAACCAAATCTCTAAATGCAGTGAATAAATAAATTGCATAAATGCATACATATAACACAGGCAAAATATAAGAGCCTTATGTGATTAAAAAGAATAAAGATAAAGGTGCATAAACTGGACAGGTATGGGACTAAAAATGCACTTCCGGCGCCAGTGGACAATAAATTATCTGATCCCAAGTGTAGAAAAAGAAGTGAAGGATAGGTGTTGGATTTATCAATAGTGATTAAAATTGATAAAAAGATCCAAAGAGCTGCTATTTTAAAATGGGTGAAACCCAATAAAGCTATAAAAACAAAGTATCAAAATAAATATGGAACCGTGGTTCAAATGATAAAACAGCGCTAAGAAGTGTATAGCCCCAGGTAGGAGCTTAAATATAAAAACAAAGGTGGTGTGCTAGGTGATCAAGAAACAAGGCGTGAGTGCACCCTGTACCCTATTTAAAGATTCACCAAAGTAGTAATAATATTCCCAAATGGGATGCAGGCTTACCACAGCCTGTAAGAGGACTGGCTTGTAAATGTCAATCCTCTCAGGCACAACCTCCTTATGTTTTCAGAATCTGCCACAGGTCATTCCAATGGGGGCACATATAGGCAAAAGAGAA
Source organism: Rana temporaria (assembly GCF_905171775.1). Classification (NCBI taxonomy): domain Eukaryota; kingdom Metazoa; phylum Chordata; class Amphibia; order Anura; family Ranidae; genus Rana; species Rana temporaria. Next base: position 109,892,168 of record NC_053495.1, on the reverse strand, counting down.
TACTCAATAGTGAAGTAAGACTAAAAAAATATCCCACACAATGCCAGGAAAACAGAGCCCCCTTAAGAAAATGCCCGTACAGAAAAACCAAAGTAAATGAACAAGTAATCAAGCCTGTAATGTTCTGCTGTCACCGCCGTCCACGAGCACCAGGGGCCGCACGAGTGTTTGTATCGCTGGTAACCAATGGTCAGCTTGTGGAGCGCAGAAAGACTTCCTGTGTTGCGCCGATGTAGCCACGCCCTGACGCGTTTCATCACTTCCGACTTCGACTGAGGGCGTGGCTACACAGCGCTGTCACTCTCCCTTTATTCCCCGACATCCACAGCTATTGGATTGGAGGCCTCCGCCCTCCGGTTTCGATTGGTGCACAACGAACCGGGAGGAGGGGCGGACGCCAACTGTGTTGTTCGGGGCCAGCAGGGAAACGTAGACTATTGCTGCACGTTTTTTAATTGAGTACTATGTCTCCATAAAATAAAGTTTAGGATGCAACAGCCGTAGTCCAGCCTATGGAATCATTGGTAAATGACTCCTGCATTCAAAAGTGTAAAATTAAAAACGTAGAAACGTATTATGAATAATGACATTGAGCTAGTGCATGTGGGGTAACAGCCAATCAGGAAAACCCTGGGCGGGAGTTATGCAAATAGATCTACAGGCTGCGTTACAGGTATTTAAAAATCACACTGCCATCGGCCAATCTGCAAGCACTAGGGCGGGTAAGATAGCTGTACATAATTGCAGACCAGAGTAAAACATATTGCTAACGTCTCAAACTTTATGCTGCAGGTATAAGACTGTGCAGTTGATCAGAAAGCTAGCCAAAAAGGTCACCAGATATTAGTATCTATGATGCATATGGGTAGTTATAATGTAAGCAAAGGTTGAATATATATATCCCCCGTATGGCTGGTAATCATATGTATATATAAGTCACATACACATAAAAGTGCAAATGTGGCAGTAGGCACAGTATAGCTGAGAAAACAATATTAGCTATGTGCTCTCTTTATTTGTGGACCCCATATATACTGTACTGGCTATATCGCACTAAAAAAGGAGGGCATAGCTTGAGAGACATGTATATACTGAAATGGCCCGTATAGTCAAACAAACAAAGAGGTAGCTAGATAAAGATAAAAATTATATAAATAAATACTCTGTGTAAAAGAGTAATTCCAAATATGGATAAAATGAATATAAATAAACTGAATGAGGGAGGAAAGAAGAGGGTTGATGCACCCGGCATCATAATGAGGATGCACTGCAACAATGGACAAAAGGCTGCCAGCGATTGTAAGGAGGAGGGTCAACGGTCAAATTAATCACTAACTGGCACTTATTTTTCAAAAACCAGAACGGATAAAAGGACTGTGATGATAAATAGATAAATATCGATAAATAAATATCAAAAAAAATATCAATAAAAAAGAGGATATCAATAAATGTTAATAAAAGATAATAATAAAAAATATATTAATAAAATAATGATAAAAAATATATGATAAAAAATTATTATTAATAATAATATATCAATAAAAATCACTAATAATAATATATTAGTAAAAGGGGGGCTCGGGGTCTACGTCAGAATATCCAGAAAGATAATCATGTGGAACGCCATGGAAGATTAGGAATCACTAATAAAACAATTTATATCGAGTTCTACATTCAAGCCTTTAGGCAAGAGCGTATCGGCAATGTAAATCCACTCAGTCTCGCGCTTTGAGAGTTCTCTCACCAAATTAGAGCCTCTCCATGCCGGTTTGATATGGTCAATGCCCCAAAATTTCAGGCCGGCTGGATCTTGGTTGTGATGTTGCAAAAAATGGAGCGACACACTGTGGTCTCTGTATCCCAGCTTAATATTTGCAACATGTTCAGCAATTCTCACTCTTAGGGCTCGTTTAGTTCGCCCAATGTACATCAACTTGCATGGGCATTCCAACATGTAGACCACATGGGTGGTGTTGCAGGTAATAAACTCTTTAACATTGAAAGTGATTCCGTTTGATGTGGATGTGAATGTTTCTATAGGGCCTCTAGATCTGTCAGCCTCCCTGCAAGGAAGACATTTTCTGCATGGGAAAAAACAGTCCTTATCCCAAAAAGATGGGGGTTTCTTTGGGGCATCGAGTACTTTCTTTATAATTTTGTCTCCGATGCTGACTGCCTTTCTATAGATGAACCCGGGATTAGTGGGCAATACTGTGTTTAAAACTTTATCTAAAAACAGGACATGCCAATGGGTTTTAAAAATTCTCTCCACTTCTTTGTACTGGCTGTGGAACCCTGAAATAAAACTCCACTCATGCACATTGATAGTGTTCTTGGGCCTAGTTGTGAGAAGGCAATTTGCTCTTGGTATCAGGGATAGATCGTTGATGACTTTGTCCAACTGAGCGTCCTTATAGCCCTTTTCAACAAATTTTCCTTTAAGGACCTTGGCCTGTGAGATAAAGTCGTTGTCATCGGTGCAATTACGTTTCACCCTCATTAGTTGTCCTTTGGGTATATTTCTAAGCCACATGGGATGATGCCCACTCTGTGTTGGGAGGTAGCTATTCGCATCAGTTGGCTTAAAATATACTTTAGTACCTAATTTATTACCATTCCTGAAAATATTCAAGTCCAAAAAGTGTATACTCTGTAGATTGTATTCACTAGTTAAAACTATATTACAGGTATTGGTGTTGAGATCATTTAAAAACTTTTCCAACGTTAAAAGTGAGCCCACCCATATAAAAAATAAATCATCAATATATCTTCGGTAAAACAGTAACTCCTTGGGTCTCGCATTAAAAATGGTCTTATCTTCCCATTCTGCCATGAACAGGTTGGCTATACTGGGGGCAAATTTAGCCCCCATGGCAACGCCGTTCTTCTGGGAGTAAAAGCAACCATCATACCAGAAATAGTTATGGCTTAGGCAGAAATCCAGACAGTTACGCAAAAATACTTTTAGGGTATGTGAGATATCATCCCTTACACAAAGTGCCCAATTAAGGGCTAAAAGTGCGTCATCGTGTTGTATCACTGTGTATAAAGAGGACACATCTGCTGTTACTAAGAACACATCTTTTTGATCAGCAAGGTCTATTTCATCCAATTGAATGAGAAGGTCCTTTGTATCCTTCAAATAGGCTTTAGTGACCGTGACGCTTTTTTGCAAATAGTGATCAAGGAATTGGCCAAGTCGTGATGTCACAGAGCCAATTCCATTTACTATCGGTCTCCCAGGTGGATTTTCTAGGTCTTTGTGTATCTTCGGTAACGTATAAATGGTTGGTATCCTGCTGGAACTGGGTACTAGATATTTTCTTTCTTTAGTCGAGATGGCATGTGAATGGTAGCCCGCCTGTACCAGGATCTGTAAGTTTCTTTCGTATTGTGTTGTCGGATCACTCTTTAATTTTGTGTAGGTGTCTGTATCAGACAGCATCCCCATCATTTGGTTGTGATAAAATTGTTTGGATAAAATCACTATACCTCCACCTTTATCAGCTGGCCTGATAATGATATCATTCTTCTTTTCCAATAGCTCGATTCCGTCTCTAACGTACCTCGGATTAACGTTCTTTTTAGGTTTTATGGGTTCCAAGTCCCGTAAAAGTAGCCCCTTAAAAACTTCCAATGGTTGATTGGACCCAAGGAGAGGGTTAAAGAGCGATTTATTTCTTAGGCCGCTATCGGTTGGGTAAGGGGCTACTTTTACGGGACTTGGAACCCATAAAACCTAAAAAGAACGTTAATCCGAGGTACGTTAGAGACGGAATCGAGCTATTGGAAAAGAAGAATGATATCATTATCAGGCCAGCTGATAAAGGTGGAGGTATAGTGATTTTATCCAAACAATTTTATCACAACCAAATGATGGGGATGCTGTCTGATACAGACACCTACACAAAATTAAAGAGTGATCCGACAACACAATACGAAAGAAACTTACAGATCCTGGTACAGGCGGGCTACCATTCACATGCCATCTCGACTAAAGAAAGAAAATATCTAGTACCCAGTTCCAGCAGGATACCAACCATTTATACGTTACCGAAGATACACAAAGACCTAGAAAATCCACCTGGGAGACCGATAGTAAATGGAATTGGCTCTGTGACATCACGACTTGGCCAATTCCTTGATCACTATTTGCAAAAAAGCGTCACGGTCACTAAAGCCTATTTGAAGGATACAAAGGACCTTCTCATTCAATTGGATGAAATAGACCTTGCTGATCAAAAAGATGTGTTCTTAGTAACAGCAGATGTGTCCTCTTTATACACAGTGATACAACACGATGACGCACTTTTAGCCCTTAATTGGGCACTTTGTGTAAGGGATGATATCTCACATACCCTAAAAGTATTTTTGCGTAACTGTCTGGATTTCTGCCTAAGCCATAACTATTTCTGGTATGATGGTTGCTTTTACTCCCAGAAGAACGGCGTTGCCATGGGGGCTAAATTTGCCCCCAGTATAGCCAACCTGTTCATGGCAGAATGGGAAGATAAGACCATTTTTAATGCGAGACCCAAGGAGTTACTGTTTTACCGAAGATATATTGATGATTTATTTTTTATATGGGTGGGCTCACTTTTAACGTTGGAAAAGTTTTTAAATGATCTCAACACCAATACCTGTAATATAGTTTTAACTAGTGAATACAATCTACAGAGTATACACTTTTTGGACTTGAATATTTTCAGGAATGGTAATAAATTAGGTACTAAAGTATATTTTAAGCCAACTGATGCGAATAGCTACCTCCCAACACAGAGTGGGCATCATCCCATGTGGCTTAGAAATATACCCAAAGGACAACTAATGAGGGTGAAACGTAATTGCACCGATGACAACGACTTTATCTCACAGGCCAAGGTCCTTAAAGGAAAATTTGTTGAAAAGGGCTATAAGGACGCTCAGTTGGACAAAGTCATCAACGATCTATCCCTGATACCAAGAGCAAATTGCCTTCTCACAACTAGGCCCAAGAACACTATCAATGTGCATGAGTGGAGTTTTATTTCAGGGTTCCACAGCCAGTACAAAGAAGTGGAGAGAATTTTTAAAACCCATTGGCATGTCCTGTTTTTAGATAAAGTTTTAAACACAGTATTGCCCACTAATCCCGGGTTCATCTATAGAAAGGCAGTCAGCATCGGAGACAAAATTATAAAGAAAGTACTCGATGCCCCAAAGAAACCCCCATCTTTTTGGGATAAGGACTGTTTTTTCCCATGCAGAAAATGTCTTCCTTGCAGGGAGGCTGACAGATCTAGAGGCCCTATAGAAACATTCACATCCACATCAAACGGAATCACTTTCAATGTTAAAGAGTTTATTACCTGCAACACCACCCATGTGGTCTACATGTTGGAATGCCCATGCAAGTTGATGTACATTGGGCGAACTAAACGAGCCCTAAGAGTGAGAATTGCTGAACATGTTGCAAATATTAAGCTGGGATACAGAGACCACAGTGTGTCGCTCCATTTTTTGCAACATCACAACCAAGATCCAGCCGGCCTGAAATTTTGGGGCATTGACCATATCAAACCGGCATGGAGAGGCTCTAATTTGGTGAGAGAACTCTCAAAGCGCGAGACTAAAGCCTCGTACACACGGCCGAGGAACTCGACGTGCCAAACACATCGAGTTCCTCGGCCAGTTCAGCACTGAAGCCGCCGAGGAGTTCGGCGGGACGAGAGCTCCCATAGAACAACGAGGAAATAGAGAACACGTTCTCTATTTCCTCGCCGAGCTCCTCGTCGGCTTCCTCGGCCGAAAGTGTACACACGACCAGTTTCCTCGGCAGAATTCAGCCAGAAACTCGGTCGGAAGCTGAATTCTGCCGAGGAAACTGGTCGTGTGTACGGGGCCTGAGTGGATTTACATTGCCGATACGCTCTTGCCTAAAGGCTTGAATGTAGAACTCGATATAAATTGTTTTATTAGTGATTCCTAATCTTCCATGGCATTCCACATGATTATCTTTCTGGATATTCTGACATAGACCCCGAGCCCCCCTTTTACTAATATATTATTATTAGTGATTTTTATTGATATATTATTATTAATAATAATTTTTTATCATATATTTTTTATCATTATTTTATTAATATATTTTTTATTATTATCTTTTATTAACATTTATTGATATCCTCTTTTTTATTGATATTTTTTTTGATATTTATTTATCGATATTTATCTATTTATCATCACAGTCCTTTTATCCGTTCTGGTTTTTGAAAAATAAGTGCCAGTTAGTGATTAATTTGACCGTTGACCCTCCTCCTTACAATCGCTGGCAGCCTTTTGTCCATTGTTGCAGTGCATCCTCATTATGATGCCGGGTGCATCAACCCTCTTCTTTCCTCCCTCATTCAGTTTATTTATATTCATTTTATCCATATTTGGAATTACTCTTTTACACAGAGTATTTATTTATATAATTTTTATCTTTATCTAGCTACCTCTTTGTTTGTTTGACTATACGGGCCATTTCAGTATATACATGTCTCTCAAGCTATGCCCTCCTTTTTTAGTGCGATATAGCCAGTACAGTATATATGGGGTCCACAAATAAAGAGAGCACATAGCTAATATTGTTTTCTCAGCTATACTGTGCCTACTGCCACATTTGCACTTTTATGTGTATGTGACTTATATATACATATGATTACCAGCCATACGGGGGATATATATATTCAACCTTTGCTTACATTATAACTACCCATATGCATCATAGATACTAATATCTGGTGACCTTTTTGGCTAGCTTTCTGATCAACTGCACAGTCTTATACCTGCAGCATAAAGTTTGAGACGTTAGCAATATGTTTTACTCTGGTCTGCAATTATGTACAGCTATCTTACCCGCCCTAGTGCTTTCAGATTGGCCGATGGCAGTGTGATTTTTAAATACCTGTAACGCAGCCTGTAGATCTATTTGCATAACTCCCGCCCAGGGTTTTCCTGATTGGCTGTTACCCCACATGCACTAGCTCAATGTCATTATTCATAATACGTTTCTACGTTTTTAATTTTACACTTTTGAATGCAGGAGTCATTTACCAATGATTCCATAGGCTGGACTACGGCTGTTGCATCCTAAACTTTATTTTATGGAGACATAGTACTCAATTAAAAAACGTGCAGCAATAGTCTACGTTTCCCTGCTGGCCCCGAACAACACAGTTGGCGTCCGCCCCTCCTCCCGGTTCGTTGTGCACCAATCGAAACCGGAGGGCGGAGGCCTCCCATCCAATAGCTGTGGATGTCGGGGAATAAAGGGAGAGTGACAGCGCTGTGTAGCCACGCCCTCAGTCGAAGTCGGAAGTGACGAAACGCGTCAGGGTGTGGCTACATCGGCGCAACACAGGAAGTCTTTCTGCGCTCCACAAGCTGACCATTGGTTACCAGCGATACCAGCGATACAAACACTCGTGCGGCCCCTGGTGCTTGTGGACGGCGGTGACAGCAGAACATTACAGGCTTGATTACTTGTTCATTTACTTTGGTTTTTCTGTACGGGCATTTTCTTAAGGGGGCTCTGTTTTCCTGGCATTGTGTGGGATATTTTTTTAGTCTTACTTCACTATTGAGTATTCTCTTTTGCCTATATGTGCCCCCATTGGAATGACCTGTGGCAGATTCTGAAAACATAAGGAGGTTGTGCCTGAGAGGATTGACATTTACAAGCCAGTCCTCTTACAGGCTGTGGTAAGCCTGCATCCCATTTGGGAATATTATTACTACTTTGGTGAATCTTTAAATAGGGTACAGGGTGCACTCACGCCTTGTTTCTTGATCACCTAGCACACCACCTTTGTTTTTATATTTAAGCTCCTACCTGGGGCTATACACTTCTTAGCGCTGTTTTATCATTTGAACCACGGTTCCATATTTATTTTGATACTTTGTTTTTATAGCTTTATTGGGTTTCACCCATTTTAAAATAGCAGCTCTTTGGATCTTTTTATCAATTTTAATCACTATTGATAAATCCAACACCTATCCTTCACTTCTTTTTCTACACTTGGGATCAGATAATTTATTGTCCACTGGTGCCGGAAGTGCATTTTTAGTCCCATACCTGTCCAGTTTATGCACCTTTATCTTTATTATTTCCGTATATTCTTGTTTCTATAAGCATATATATTTTTTTCCACGGCTGCCATGGACGCATTGCGCTTCCTGAGTGATAGAAATTTAGATGTGAACACCATATTCACGGTGAATGAACTCACGACTGCACAAGTTAACTATAATACCACACTTACCACCCTGGGCAACACACTTGAGAAACAAGTACGCACTTGGTGGGATATTTGCACCCTAGAGCAATATCAGAAGGAACACATTATCATCAGAAGTCTTAGGTGGGAGGTAGTCCCTCAGGACGGTCTAGATGACAGAGACTCCACCACTGAATGGTTGGATTTTTTCAACGGGGTAGGTTTGAAACTTCAAGACCTCATACTAAAAAGAAAGAAACGTAAAATGACAAAACTAGAGGCAAAAATTAAAGAACTACAAGTTCTTCTTGACCCCATCAAAGATTCACAACAAATCATTGATTTTAACAATCGGATCAAGAAAAGGCTTGAAAAGGTTGACAAAGACACACAAAAGACAAAAATTAAAAAATTTCACCGGGATTTGGGTGATTTTAGGACCAATTCCATCTACCTATGGCAGCAAACAAATAATACTGGAACCATAGAGAATGAGGCCGATATTATGGAGACCCAACAAACCACTTCCACTGATGGATCTCAACCCACCACCAGTGGTTATCACCAATCTGTGAATAGTCGGAATTCGGGTCCTCCATATGCACCCCCCAATAATTCCACCCCTGCGAGATCAAGTGTTTCGAATCACATAAGGGGTAGGGGAAGAAATCAAGGACCAAACACCTATAACCACCAAGCAACAACTGCCAGTGGACAATACCCAATACCGGTGTACAATAGATACGAGTCCTTACAAGAAGAGGAAAACAGAATGAGATACCAGTCACCCCGGCCTTTTTTAGGGAGAGGCCGGGGGGGACAGAAAAGGGGCAGAGGGACAGGGGGGAACAGGGGGAGAGCTCAGGCATACCCTCCACAGAACTACCAATACAGGGATCCCCAACAAGGTCCACCATCATACAGGGACCCCCAATGGAGGGACCTCCCGTATTTGGACAGAGAAAGGGCACCTCAAACGGGTGCTTGGAGAAGAGATCAAGAGGTTGCAGAGGAGGAAGACGGACCAAGAGGAAACAAGAGAAGAAGAGTGAGGGATCACGAGTAGGAGGGATTTTTAACCTCACTAATGCAGTTTTAACCGATAAAGAGACCAATGTTTTAAATCTAGGCCTGAAGTGTGGATAAAATCGACCAATAAACAAATTTAACGTGTTTATCGATATTCACAAGTATATCAGGAAACGAAATATTAAAAAGTACTTTCTTAATAGGAATCTGAACATTAGTAGCAGAACACCGGCACCCCCAACCGATAGCGGCCTAAGAAATAAATCGCTCTTTAACCCTCTCCTTGGGTCTAATCAACCATTGGAAGTTTTTAAGGGGCTACTTTTACGGGACTTGGAACCCATAAAACCTAAAAAGAACGTTAATCCGAGGTACGTTAGAGACGGAATCGAGCTATTGGAAAAGAAGAATGATATCATTATCAGGCCAGCTGATAAAGGTGGAGGTATAGTGATTTTTTCCAAACAATTTTATCACAACCAAATGATGGGGATGCTGTCTGATACAGACACCTACACAAAATTAAAGAGTGATCCGACAACACAATACGAAAGAAACTTACAGATCCTGGTACAGGCGGGCTACCATTCACATGCCATCTCGACTAAAGAAAGAAAATATCTAGTACCCAGTTCCAGCAGGATACCAACCATTTTTACGTTACCGAAGATACACAAAGACCTAGAAAATCCACCTGGGAGACCGATAGTAAATGGAATTGGCTCTGTGACATCACGACTTGGCCAATTCCTTGATCACTATTTGCAAAAAAGCGTCACGGTCACTAAAGCCTATTTGAAGGATACAAAGGACCTTCTCATTCAATTGGATGAAATAGACCTTGCTGATCAAAAAGATGTGTTCTTAGTAACAGCAGATGTGTCCTCTTTATACACAGTGATACAACACGATGACACACTTTTAGCCCTTAATTGGGCACTTTGTGTAAGGGATGATATCTCACATACCCTAAAAGTATTTTTGCGTAACTGTCTGGATTTCTGCCTAAGCCATAACTATTTCTGGTATGATGGTTGCTTTTACTCCCAGAAGAACGGCGTTGCCATGGGGGCTAAATTTGCCCCCAGTATAGCCAACCTGTTCATGGCAGAATGGGAAGATAAGACCATTTTTAATGCGAGACCCAAGGAGTTACTGTTTTACCGAAGATATATTGATGATTTATTTTTTATATGGGTGGGCTCACTTTTAACGTTGGAAAAGTTTTTAAATGATCTCAACACCAATACCTGTAATATAGTTTTAACTAGTGAATACAATCTACAGAGTATACACTTTTTGGACTTGAATATTTTCAGGAATGGTAATAAATTAGGTACTAAAGTATATTTTAAGCCAACTGATGGGAATAGCTACCTCCCAACACAGAGTGGGCATCATCCCATGTGGCTTAGAAATATACCCAAAGGACAACTAATGAGGGTGAAGCGTAATTGCACCGATGACAACGACTTTATCTCACAGGCCAAGGTCCTTAAAGGAAAATTTGTTGAAAAGGGCTATAAGGACGCTCAGTTGGACAAAGTCATCAACGATCTATCCCTGATACCAAGAGCAAATTGCCTTCTCACAACTAGGCCCAAGAACACTATCAATGTGCATGAGTGGAGTTTTATTTCAGGGTTCCACAGCCAGTACAAAGAAGTGGAGAGAATTTTTAAAACCCATTGGCATGTCCTGTTTTTAGATAAAGTTTTAAACACAGTATTGCCCACTAATCCCGGGTTCATCTATAGAAAGGCAGTCAGCATCGGAGACAAAATTATAAAGAAAGTACTCGATGCCCCAAAGAAACCCCCATCTTTTTGGGATAAGGACTGTTTTTTCCCATGCAGAAAATGTCTTCCTTGCAGGGAGGCTGACAGATCTAGAGGCCCTATAGAAACATTCACATCCACATCAAACGGAATCACTTTCAATGTTAAAGAGTTTATTACCTGCAACACCACCCATGTGGTCTACATGTTGGAATGCCCATGCAAGTTGATGTACATTGGGCGAACTAAACGAGCCCTAAGAGTGAGAATTGCTGAACATGTTGCAAATATTAAGCTGGGATACAGAGACCACAGTGTGTCGCTCCATTTTTTGCAACATCACAACCAAGATCCAGCCGGCCTGAAATTTTGGGGCATTGACCATATCAAACCGGCATGGAGAGGCTCTAATTTGGTGAGAGAACTCTCAAAGCGCGAGACTGAGTGGATTTACATTGCCGATACGCTCTTGCCTAAAGGCTTGAATGTAGAACTCGATATAAATTGTTTTATTAGTGATTCCTAATCTTCCATGGCGTTCCACATGATTATCTTTCTGGATATTCTGACGTAGACCCCGAGCCCCCCTTTTACTAATATATTATTATTAGTGATTTTTATTGATATATTATTATTAATAATAATTTTTTATCATATATTTTTTATCATTATTTTATTAATATATTTTTTATTATTATCTTTTATTAACATTTATTGATATCCTCTTTTTTATTGATATTTTTTTTGATATTTATTTATCGATATTTATCTATTTATCATCACAGTCCTTTTATCCGTTCTGGTTTTTGAAAAATAAGTGCCAGTTAGTGATTAATTTGACCGTTGACCCTCCTCCTTACAATCGCTGGCAGCCTTTTGTCCATTGTTGCAGTGCATCCTCATTATGATGCCGGGTGCATCAACCCTCTTCTTTCCTCCCTCATTCAGTTTATTTATTGAAAAATATTTTTATTGGAGATTTTTGTACACATTAAACATCACATTTTAGACAAGACTAGACACAGACAGCTCAACATCATACGACTCTCAAGGAGAGGTAGTTGGTACAACAGAGGGATAATATCATCTACCGTGCAAACATGTTAAATAGGCTGGAACCTGCAGTGAACGGCATATATATACAGGGGGGGAGAATGGGAAAAGGGAGGTGTCACATCTCGAACCCTTCAACCCGCAGTCTCGGATTCTTCCACCCAGACCCGCCATATCTTATCAAATATCTCGACTAAAGAAAGAAAATATCTAGTACCCAGTTCCAGCAGGATACCAACCATTTATACGTTACCGAAGATACACAAAGACCTAGAAAATCCACCTGGGAGACCGATAGTAAATGGAATTGGCTCTGTGACATCACGACTTGGCCAATTCCTTGATCACTATTTGCAAAAAAGCGTCACGGTCACTAAAGCCTATTTGAAGGATACAAAGGACCTTCTCATTCAATTGGATGAAATAGACCTTGCTGATCAAAAAGATGTGTTCTTAGTAACAGCAGATGTGTCCTCTTTATACACAGTGATACAACACGATGACGCACTTTTAGCCCTTAATTGGGCACTTTGTGTAAGGGATGATATCTCACATACCCTAAAAGTATTTTTGCGTAACTGTCTGGATTTCTGCCTAAGCCATAACTATTTCTGGTATGATGGTTGCTTTTACTCCCAGAAGAACGGCGTTGCCATGGGGGCTAAATTTGCCCCCAGTATAGCCAACCTGTTCATGGCAGAATGGGAAGATAAGACCATTTTTAATGCGAGACCCAAGGAGTTACTGTTTTACCGAAGATATATTGATGATTTATTTTTTATATGGGTGGGCTCACTTTTAACGTTGGAAAAGTTTTTAAATGATCTCAACACCAATACCTGTAATATAGTTTTAACTAGTGAATACAATCTACAGAGTATACACTTTTTGGACTTGAATATTTTCAGGAATGGTAATAAATTAGGTACTAAAGAACTAAACGAGCCCTAAGAGTGAGAATTGCTGAACATGTTGCAAATATTAAGCTGGGATACAGAGACCACAGTGTGTCGCTCCATTTTTTGCAACATCACAACCAAGATCCAGCCGGCCTGAAATTTTGGGGCATTGACCATATCAAACCGGCATGGAGAGGCTCTAATTTGGTGAGAGAACTCTCAAAGCGCGAGACTAAAGCCTCGTACACACGGCCGAGGAACTCGACGTGCCAAACACATCGAGTTCCTCGGCCAGTTCAGCACTGAAGCCGCCGAGGAGTTCGGCGGGACGAGAGCTCCCATAGAACAACGAGGAAATAGAGAACACGTTCTCTATTTCCTCGCCGAGCTCCTCGTCGGCTTCCTCGGCCGAAAGTGTACACACGACCAGTTTCCTCGGCAGAATTCAGCCAGAAACTCGGTCGGAAGCTGAATTCTGCCGAGGAAACTGGTCGTGTGTACGGGGCCTGAGTGGATTTACATTGCCGATACGCTCTTGCCTAAAGGCTTGAATGTAGAACTCGATATAAATTGTTTTATTAGTGATTCCTAATCTTCCATGGCGTTCCACATGATTATCTTTCTGGATATTCTGACATAGACCCCGAGCCCCCCTTTTACTAATATATTATTATTAGTGATTTTTATTGATATATTATTATTAATAATAATTTTTTATCATATATTTTTTATCATTATTTTATTAATATATTTTTTATTATTATCTTTTATTAACATTTATTGATATCCTCTTTTTTATTGATATTTTTTTTGATATTTATTTATCGATATTTATCTATTTATCATCACAGTCCTTTTATCCGTTCTGGTTTTTGAAAAATAAGTGCCAGTTAGTGATTAATTTGACCGTTGACCCTCCTCCTTACAATCGCTGGCAGCCTTTTGTCCATTGTTGCAGTGCATCCTCATTATGATGCCGGGTGCATCAACCCTCTTCTTTCCTCCCTCATTCAGTTTATTTATACTCATTTTATCCTTATTTGGAATTACTCTTTTACACAGAGTATTTATTTATATAATTTTTATCTTTATCTAGCTACCTCTTTGTTTGTTTGACTATACGGGCCATTTCAGTATATACATGTCTCTCAAGCTATGCCCTCCTTTTTTAGTGCGATATAGCCAGTACAGTATATATGGGGTCCACAAATAAAGAGAGCACATAGCTAATATTGTTTTCTCAGCTATACTGTGCCTACTGCCACATTTGCACTTTTATGTGTATGTGACTTATATATACATATGATTACCAGCCATACGGGGGATATATATATTCAACCTTTGCTTACATTATAACTACCCATATGCATCATAGATACTAATATCTGGTGACCTTTTTGGCTAGCTTTCTGATCAACTGCACAGTCTTATACCTGCAGCATAAAGTTTGAGACGTTAGCAATATGTTTTACTCTGGTCTGCAATTATGTACAGCTATCTTACCCGCCCTAGTGCTTTCAGATTGGCCGATGGCAGTGTGATTTTTAAATACCTGTAACGCAGCCTGTAGATCTATTTGCATAACTCCCGCCCAGGGTTTTCCTGATTGGCTGTTACCCCACATGCACTAGCTCAATGTCATTATTCATAATACGTTTCTACGTTTTTAATTTTACACTTTTGAATGCAGGAGTCATTTACCAATGATTCCATAGGCTGGACTATGGCTGTTGCATCCTAAACTTTATTTTATGGAGACATAGTACTCAATTAAAAAACGTGCAGCAATAGTCTACGTTTCCCTGCTGGCCCCGAACAACACAGTTGGCGTCCGCCCCTCCTCCCGGTTCGTTGTGCACCAATCGAAACCGGAGGGCGGAGGCCTCCCATCCAATAGCTGTGGATGTCGGGGAATAAAGGGAGAGTGACAGCGCTGTGTAGCCACGCCCTCAGTCGAAGTCGGAAGTGACGAAACGCGTCAGGGCGTGGCTACATCGGCGCAACACAGGAAGTCTTTCTGCGCTCCACAAGCTGACCATTGGTTACCAGCGATACCAGCGATACAAACACTCGTGCGGCCCCTGGTGCTTGTGGACGGCGGTGACAGCAGAACATTACAGGCTTGATTACTTGTTCATTTACTTTGGTTTTTCTGTACGGGCATTTTCTTAAGGGGGCTCTGTTTTCCTGGCATTGTGTGGGATATTTTTTTAGTCTTACTTCACTATTGAGTATTCTCTTTTGCCTATATGTGCCCCCATTGGAATGACCTGTGGCAGATTCTGAAAACATAAGGAGGTTGTGCCTGAGAGGATTGACATTTACAAGCCAGTCCTCTTACAGGCTGTGGTAAGCCTGCATCCCATTTGGGAATATTATTACTACTTTGGTGAATCTTTAAATAGGGTACAGGGTGCACTCACGCCTTGTTTCTTGATCACCTAGCACACCACCTTTGTTTTTATATTTAAGCTCCTACCTGGGGCTATACACTTCTTAGCGCTGTTTTATCATTTGAACCACGGTTCCATATTTATTTTGATACTTTGTTTTTATAGCTTTATTGGGTTTCACCCATTTTAAAATAGCAGCTCTTTGGATCTTTTTATCAATTTTAATCACTATTGATAAATCCAACACCTATCCTTCACTTCTTTTTCTACACTTGGGATCAGATAATTTATTGTCCACTGGTGCCGGAAGTGCATTTTTAGTCCCATACC
Source organism: Rana temporaria (assembly GCF_905171775.1). NCBI lineage: Eukaryota > Metazoa > Chordata > Amphibia > Anura > Ranidae > Rana > Rana temporaria. Next base: position 109,876,446 of record NC_053495.1, on the reverse strand, counting down.
TGTCCAGTTTATGCACCTTTATCTTTATTATTTCCGTATATTCTTGTTTCTATAAGCATATATATTTTTTTCCACGGCTGCCATGGACGCATTGCGCTTCCTGAGTGATAGAAATTTAGATGTGAACACCATATTCACGGTGAATGAACTCACGACTGCACAAGTTAACTATAATACCACACTTACCACCCTGGGCAACACACTTGAGAAACAAGTACGCACTTGGTGGGATATTTGCACCCTAGAGCAATATCAGAAGGAACACATTATCATCAGAAGTCTTAGGTGGGAGGTAGTCCCTCAGGACGGTCTAGATGACAGAGACTCCACCACTGAATGGTTGGATTTTTTCAACGGGGTAGGTTTGAAACTTCAAGACCTCATACTAAAAAGAAAGAAACGTAAAATGACAAAACTAGAGGCAAAAATTAAAGAACTACAAGTTCTTCTTGACCCCATCAAAGATTCACAACAAATCATTGATTTTAACAATCGGATCAAGAAAAGGCTTGAAAAGGTTGACAAAGACACACAAAAGACAAAAATTAAAAAATTTCACCGGGATTTGGGTGATTTTAGGACCAATTCCATCTACCTATGGCAGCAAACAAATAATACTGGAACCATAGAGAATGAGGCCGATATTATGGAGACCCAACAAACCACTTCCACTGATGGATCTCAACCCACCACCAGTGGTTATCACCAATCTGTGAATAGTCGGAATTCGGGTCCTCCATATGCACCCCCCAATAATTCCACCCCTGCGAGATCAAGTGTTTCGAATCACATAAGGGGTAGGGGAAGAAATCAAGGACCAAACACCTATAACCACCAAGCAACAACTGCCAGTGGACAATACCCAATACCGGTGTACAATAGATACGAGTCCTTACAAGAAGAGGAAAACAGAATGAGATACCAGTCACCCCGGCCTTTTTTAGGGAGAGGCCGGGGGGGACAGAAAAGGGGCAGAGGGACAGGGGGGAACAGGGGAGAGCTCAGGCATACCCTCCACAGAACTACCAATACAGGGATCCCCAACAAGGTCCACCATCATACAGGGACCCCCAATGGAGGGACCTCCCGTATTTGGACAGAGAAAGGGCACCTCAAACGGGTGCTTGGAGAAGAGATCAAGAGGTTGCAGAGGAGGAAGACGGACCAAGAGGAAACAAGAGAAGAAGAGTGAGGGATCACGAGTAGGAGGGATTTTTAACCTCACTAATGCAGTTTTAACCGATAAAGAGACCAATGTTTTAAATCTAGGCCTGAAGTGTGGATAAAATCGACCAATAAACAAATTTAACGTGTTTATCGATATTCACAAGTATATCAGGAAACGAAATATTAAAAAGTACTTTCTTAATAGGAATCTGAACATTAGTAGCAGAACACCGGCACCCCCAACCGATAGCGGCCTAAGAAATAAATCGCTCTTTAACCCTCTCCTTGGGTCTAATCAACCATTGGAAGTTTTTAAGGGGCTACTTTTACGGGACTTGGAACCCATAAAACCTAAAAAGAACGTTAATCCGAGGTACGTTAGAGACGGAATCGAGCTATTGGAAAAGAAGAATGATATCATTATCAGGCCAGCTGATAAAGGTGGAGGTATAGTGATTTTTTCCAAACAATTTTATCACAACCAAATGATGGGGATGCTGTCTGATACAGACACCTACACAAAATTAAAGAGTGATCCGACAACACAATACGAAAGAAACTTACAGATCCTGGTACAGGCGGGCTACCATTCACATGCCATCTCGACTAAAGAAAGAAAATATCTAGTACCCAGTTCCAGCAGGATACCAACCATTTTTACGTTACCGAAGATACACAAAGACCTAGAAAATCCACCTGGGAGACCGATAGTAAATGGAATTGGCTCTGTGACATCACGACTTGGCCAATTCCTTGATCACTATTTGCAAAAAAGCGTCACGGTCACTAAAGCCTATTTGAAGGATACAAAGGACCTTCTCATTCAATTGGATGAAATAGACCTTGCTGATCAAAAAGATGTGTTCTTAGTAACAGCAGATGTGTCCTCTTTATACACAGTGATACAACACGATGACACACTTTTAGCCCTTAATTGGGCACTTTGTGTAAGGGATGATATCTCACATACCCTAAAAGTATTTTTGCGTAACTGTCTGGATTTCTGCCTAAGCCATAACTATTTCTGGTATGATGGTTGCTTTTACTCCCAGAAGAACGGCGTTGCCATGGGGGCTAAATTTGCCCCCAGTATAGCCAACCTGTTCATGGCAGAATGGGAAGATAAGACCATTTTTAATGCGAGACCCAAGGAGTTACTGTTTTACCGAAGATATATTGATGATTTATTTTTTATATGGGTGGGCTCACTTTTAACGTTGGAAAAGTTTTTAAATGATCTCAACACCAATACCTGTAATATAGTTTTAACTAGTGAATACAATCTACAGAGTATACACTTTTTGGACTTGAATATTTTCAGGAATGGTAATAAATTAGGTACTAAAGTATATTTTAAGCCAACTGATGGGAATAGCTACCTCCCAACACAGAGTGGGCATCATCCCATGTGGCTTAGAAATATACCCAAAGGACAACTAATGAGGGTGAAGCGTAATTGCACCGATGACAACGACTTTATCTCACAGGCCAAGGTCCTTAAAGGAAAATTTGTTGAAAAGGGCTATAAGGACGCTCAGTTGGACAAAGTCATCAACGATCTATCCCTGATACCAAGAGCAAATTGCCTTCTCACAACTAGGCCCAAGAACACTATCAATGTGCATGAGTGGAGTTTTATTTCAGGGTTCCACAGCCAGTACAAAGAAGTGGAGAGAATTTTTAAAACCCATTGGCATGTCCTGTTTTTAGATAAAGTTTTAAACACAGTATTGCCCACTAATCCCGGGTTCATCTATAGAAAGGCAGTCAGCATCGGAGACAAAATTATAAAGAAAGTACTCGATGCCCCAAAGAAACCCCCATCTTTTTGGATAAGGACTGTTTTTTCCCATGCAGAAAATGTCTTCCTTGCAGGGAGGCTGACAGATCTAGAGGCCCTATAGAAACATTCACATCCACATCAAACGGAATCACTTTCAATGTTAAAGAGTTTATTACCTGCAACACCACCCATGTGGTCTACATGTTGGAATGCCCATGCAAGTTGATGTACATTGGGCGAACTAAACGAGCCCTAAGAGTGAGAATTGCTGAACATGTTGCAAATATTAAGCTGGGATACAGAGACCACAGTGTGTCGCTCCATTTTTTGCAACATCACAACCAAGATCCAGCCGGCCTGAAATTTTGGGGCATTGACCATATCAAACCGGCATGGAGAGGCTCTAATTTGGTGAGAGAACTCTCAAAGCGCGAGACTGAGTGGATTTACATTGCCGATACGCTCTTGCCTAAAGGCTTGAATGTAGAACTCGATATAAATTGTTTTATTAGTGATTCCTAATCTTCCATGGCGTTCCACATGATTATCTTTCTGGATATTCTGACGTAGACCCCGAGCCCCCCTTTTACTAATATATTATTATTAGTGATTTTTATTGATATATTATTATTAATAATAATTTTTTATCATATATTTTTTATCATTATTTTATTAATATATTTTTTATTATTATCTTTTATTAACATTTATTGATATCCTCTTTTTTATTGATATTTTTTTTGATATTTATTTATCGATATTTATCTATTTATCATCACAGTCCTTTTATCCGTTCTGGTTTTTGAAAAATAAGTGCCAGTTAGTGATTAATTTGACCGTTGACCCTCCTCCTTACAATCGCTGGCAGCCTTTTGTCCATTGTTGCAGTGCATCCTCATTATGATGCCGGGTGCATCAACCCTCTTCTTTCCTCCCTCATTCAGTTTATTTATTGAAAAATATTTTTATTGGAGATTTTTGTACACATTAAACATCACATTTTAGACAAGACTAGACACAGACAGCTCAACATCATACGACTCTCAAGGAGAGGTAGTTGGTACAACAGAGGGATAATATCATCTACCGTGCAAACATGTTAAATAGGCTGGAACCTGCAGTGAACGGCATATATATACAGGGGGGGAGAATGGGAAAAGGGAGGTGTCACATCTCGAACCCTTCAACCCGCAGTCTCGGATTCTTCCACCCAGACCCGCCATATCTTATCAAATTTCTGCGGGCAACCGCGATTGGCATACGTGTCTTTGTATAAGGGTAAGCTGGCATTCACCAGGCGCCGCCACTGCGCTAGGGACGGGGGCGAGGGCTTCTTCCAATGCATAGCTATGTTCTTGCGGGCATAGAAAAGCAACAGGCTCACCAGGGTACGTCTAGCTGAGGATCGGACAACATTCTCAATTATGCCCAGGAGGCATACCTCCATAGTGAAAGGGAGTGATGAGCCAGCAATCCTGTTGGTCAGTTCCAGCACAGCCTCCCAATAGTGCATCACCTCTGGGCATCGCCAGAAAATATGGGGGAAGTCGCCCGGGGAGGCGTCGCAGCGCCAGCACTTCTGTGAGTGTGAAGGGTTCATCTTGTGTAACCTGTAGGGGGTGAAGTATGCTCTATGTACTATTTTGTATTGGACCAATCTATCACGAACAGACACCAACGTAGTGAAGGGAAGGTCCCATATGTCATCCCAGTCGTCCGTATCTAGCGTGGGGATGTCCCTCTGCCACCTGGCTCGCAGCCCGTCCAGGGGAGGGAGGGACACAAAGAGTAGGTAGGAGTATAGGTGTGATGTGGGCTTTACGCAACAATTAAATCTGAGTGTCCTCTCCAGCTCCGACTGGGCCACAATACAGGAGGACGAAGGGAACTGCGCCGAAAAAGCGTGTGAAAGTTGGAGGTACCTGAAATAGTAGTGAGTGGGCAGGTTGAACTCAGATGAGAGCTCGGCGAAGGACTTCAACGTGTTCCGCGACACAATGTGGGAGATCAGTTTTACGCCGTGCTTCGACCACGCGAGGGGATCTAACAACCTATAGAGGTGGTTCAAGGAAGGGTTTTTCCAGATCGGGGCGTTAGGTGAAATTTCAGTGGGCTTGCATTTTTCGATGGCTAGGCCGGTCCGCCATGCCCTCAGGGTGGTAAGCATGGAAGGAGTGAGAGAGTATGGCGCACGGGGGCCCCGAAACAGCAAGAGCTGGAGGGCCTCCAGCGAGCCAACCACCGACGCCTCGAGAGCAGTGGAAGTGTTGGTGCCATCTGGCCGCAACCACCAGGCCGCCCAGTTGGGCGGCGAGGTAGTACTTGTAGCAATCAGGAAATGCCATCCCACCCTGCGTTCTCGGCCTCATTAAGGTAGATAGTTTGTACCTCGGCGGGGAGGACCCCCAGATAAAGGAAGAAAAGAGTTGGTTCAGTTTGACAAAAAAGGCCCTAGGCACCCACTGCGGCGAATGACGGAAAAGATAAAGAAGTTTGGGAACTATTTTCATTTTGAGCAGGTTCACCCTCCCCCAGACCGATAGAGGGAGGTTGCCCCAGGCTTTGAACTTGGATTGGGCGTCCACCAGAACCGGAGTGAGATTAAGGGGGACAAAGTCAGAAGCCGAGGTTGAGATATGTACCCCCAAGTATTTGAACGTGTCCACCCAGCAAAGGGGGTTATCAGGGGGGGATGTGGATCTGGCCGCCTGGTCTATCGGGAACAGGAGAGATTTGGACCAGTTCACTTTGAGCCCGGTGACCGGGGCAAAGGTGTCCAGAACAGACAAAGCGCCTTGCAGAGAGGGGCCTGCATCATTTAGGAAAAGCAACATATCGTCGGCGTATAGGGCCACCCTCTCCTCTAACATACCCACCCTGAGCCCCTTAATATGGAGGGATGTGCGAAGAGCCTCTGCCACAGGTTCGATGGCAAGGGCAAATAGGGCCGGGGAAAGGGGGCAGCCTTGCCTAGTACCACGAGAAAGCTGGAAGGGAACAGAAACTCCACCGCCCAAACGCACCGACGAAGTGGGGGCCCTGTAAATTACCTGCAGCCAAGTTATAAAAAGCAAGGGGAATCCCATCCGACGCAGGGTCTCCCATAGGAAGGGCCACTCGACCGTGTCGAAGGCCTTTTCCACGTCCAATGAGGCCACAGTCCTCGTTCCGGTGTTAAGGTGTTGGGTGTGAATGTTTGTAAAAAGCCTCCTAAGATTAACGTCCGTAGACCTTTTGGGCATGAACCCCGTCTGGTCAGAGTCTATCACCGTGGGCAGCATGGGGTATAGTCTAAGGGCTAGTAACTTAGTAAGCACTTTAAAGTCGGTGTTCAGTAGGGCAATGGGGCGGTAAGATGCACATGAAGTAGGGTCTTTTGGAGGTTTGTAGATCAGTGTCAAGTGGGCATGATACATAGAAGCGGGGAGGCTGCCCTCAGCTAGGCATGTAGTGTAGAGCTGTGCCAATAAAGGGGCCAGGAGGCCCGCATGCGCTTTATAAAAGTCTAGAGGGAGACCATCTGGTCCGGGCGCTTTGCCCGGTGGGAAGGACTGGATGGCATTCTGAACCTCAAGAGCTGTGAATGGTTGCACTAGGGCCTCCCTCTCCTGATCGGAGAGCCAGCCCAACGCCAGGGGGTCAAGCAGGTCACCCAGTGTCTCAGGTCGGAAGCCAGCGGGCAACCCAGAAGAGTAGAGGGTCCTGTAGAAGTCGTTGAAAGTCTGCAGTATGTCTCGAGGGGAGGACACAGTTCCCCCTCCCGGAGTCTGAAGGATAGATATGGTCGTGAGAGGCTGGTCGTGTTGGGCCATCATGGCCAGGAACCGGCCATTCCGGTCCCCCTGTTCAAAAGCCCTCTGTCTGCCCTTATGTAGTTCCAGACGCGTCGCCTCAGCTGTATGCAGGTGTAAGTCACGTTGGGCCGCCATCATCTGATCAAAATGATCCGAAGAGGGGTCAGAGTTGTAGGTGGCAGTTCGGTCTGTAACCAGTTTCTCTAAGTCTCCCAGCTGCGCCGCCTGTTGCTTTTTGACACTAGCTATAGAGGAGATGTATTGCCCCCTTGTATATGCCTTAAAGGTGTCCCACACTACGTCCGGGGAGGCCGTACCGGCATTTTTCTCCCAAAATTCTGTCAGTAGGGGGGGTACAATAGTGGTCACTTCAGGGTGAGTGATCCACTGCGCGCCCAGCCTCCATAATGCGGCACATCGCAAGGCCGGAGAGCGGAGCACCACCAACAGCGGGCTATGGTCCGACAGACCGCTAGGAAGATAGTCCGTCTCCAACACATCTGCTAACAGTGCAGGGTTGGAGAAGGCCAGATCTATCCTGGATGCGGTCTTGTAGGATGCTGAGTAACAGGAATATGCGCGCATATCTGGGTGCTTCCACCTCCAGACCTCCTCCAGGCCCACCGCCTGAGCCCAGGCCAGTAAGTCTGAACATCGTGACTTCGGTGGGGTAGGTCTGTCTAACTCATGGGACAAGATGGCATTGAAATCCCCCATCACCATAACCCTCCCAGGGCAGAAGGGCGTAATTTTGTCTAGGACTTCATATAGTAGGGCTGAGGAGAAGGGAGGGGGGATATACACATTAACAACAATGTACCTCTGCGACCACAACGTAAAAACAAGTATCACATATTTACCCAGGGGATCCGTACGGACTTCTTCAATGACACAGGGAAAATTCTTATGAACCAGAATAGTCACCCCCCTGGCATACGTAGAATACGTGGCATGTATCGCCCGCTGAACCCAAGGCTTTTTCAAGGTCAGGATCTTGCTGCCCATGAGGTGAGTTTCCTGGAGTAGGATGAGCTGTACAGGACGTGATTTCAAATATTGGAAGAGGGTGGCACGCTTAAACTTGGAATTAAGTCCCCTGACATTCCAGGAAAGGATAGAGAATGAGTCAGTCGGGCGATCAGCCATTAGGCATAAGGGGTGAAGGGAAGACAGGATACCCATATGAGAGCAGCTCGGGACACCTCAGGAGCAGCAAGACACCGAGTACACTGCTTGACACATAAGCCAGTCTTGCACATTCCATCATCCTCATAGAGTAAAAGACATTGAGCATAACACATACAGTAAACATAGAAAATAACAAATTTCCCAGGCACTGGGTGCCTATCCGACTATATCCCATACCTCTAGCAACTGCCCGAGGGATGGGAATAGTTTTCCCCCAAAAAACAGTCAACCGTTAAGGGTGTAAATGGGCCCCTAAACTGGGGACCCTACACAGTATCCGCAGGGCTATCCTCTAACAGCGAGGGTCTGCGGTCAATGTTCATGCCCAGGGAGCCCAAATGGGACAGGGCGCAATAGTAGATCCAAAAAACAATAAGCAAAAAATAGAACAAAAATAAAAAAGGGACAAAACGAGCACTGGGGGGGGGGGTAGCGGCGCCTGCTCGTCACAGTTCCGTGGAGTCTAGGTGTTGCGCCGCCGTTTCTATGCGCTGGGTAACCAACTCTAAAGCAACAGAATGGGCAGATTCCAGGCCTGAGCAGGGCCCGGGGGGCCGAAGTGTGGGGGGAAGAGACCCCCGTTCCGGGAGGTAGCGGAAGGAGGACAGTCCATCAAAACGGGGGGGAGAAAGTAAATAAATGAAATGATAAAGGGATGGAGCGATAGGGGGAATCGTATCTCAGTTCACAATGTAGAGAGAATGCCTCTGGAAGGGCAGATGCACCTTCGCCCCCCTGTAGCAGCTGGAATTGGGATCAGGGACTGCATCAGCCATCTTGCAGCGAATGACATATGGCATAGTAAAAATAGAAAAAATGATAAGCAAATGTAAAATCAGCCAGCACTGACAAAATGAGGGCAAAAAAGAAACAAAAAAGGGGGGGGGAGAGCTGATCTCCATCTGAAACTCCAACGCTGTAGCCCACCACCAAGGATACCATCAAGGCGGGAGGTAGAGAAGGGGGTAACCCAGGGATAATCAGAAAACTGGTATCGATACTTGCCACGAGGTATGTTTCATCAGCGGGTCTCCAGCCAGGACATAGCCGCCTCCGGATCCGTAAAGAAGCGTGTGCGGTCCCCGTCTATCACCCATAACTTGCTGGGGTACAGCAGGCTGAACTTGAGGCCTTGGTCACGCAGGCTCCTTCTCACCTCAGTGAAAGAGCGGCGTTGGCGTTGCACCTCAGGTGAGTAGTCCGGGAAAAGCATGATCCTGGCTCCCTCAAACATCAAATCCCTCTTCTCCCTGGCAGCCGCCAGGATTCGGTCCCTGTCACGGTAATTGAGTAGGCGGAGCAGGAAAGGCCGCGGAGGGGCCCCGGGGACCGGAGGCTTGGGGGGAACTCTGTGTGCCCGTTCAACCACAAACGTAGGTGGCATAGCTGGTAGGCCCAAGAGGGAGACGAGGAAGGTTTCAGTGAACTCAGCAGGCTTGGGGCCCTCCGCCCGCTCCGGGAGGCCCAGGATCCTGATATTGTTTCTCCGGAGCCTATTCTCGGTGTCTATGGACTTTTCCTGAAGGGCTCTTACTTGTAACTGCAGGGCATGAAGATCTCTGGAGTCTGCCCTGGTAGAATCCTCAAGCTGCGAAATGCGGCCCTCCGCCTCGGCGAACCGGGCCCTAAATTTGTCCATGTCATGCCTAATGAGGCTCACATCTGCCACTAGGTGATCGATCTTCACCATCACCGAATCCCGGCCCTCCTTGATGGCTGCCAGGAGTTCAGCATGAGAGGCGGCTTGCGATGCCGACGGATTAGGCAAGGCTGGGAAGTCGACAGACATCTCTATAGCTGAAAGCCTCGTGGGCAAGATGGCCGCTGCCGCCCGCGCTCCAGGCGTTGAAGACGAACGGAGCTTACCCGGCGACAGCGGAGGGGCTCTCGGGGTAGCTGGTGCCTTCTTTCGCCCCAGGGTGCCTGTCAAGCGGGTAGTGGAAGCAGGAATCTGCGCTGGAAGTCAGTCAGGATGAGGGTAAGAGCGGAGCCCAGCTAACACACGTCTGCTCCCGTTCACATCGCGGCCACCTCATTCAGTTTATTTATATTCATTTTATCCATATTTGGAATTACTCTTTTACACAGAGTATTTATTTATATAATTTTTATCTTTATCTAGCTACCTCTTTGTTTGTTTGACTATACGGGCCATTTCAGTATATACATGTCTCTCAAGCTATGCCCTCCTTTTTTAGTGCGATATAGCCAGTACAGTATATATGGGGTCCACAAATAAAGAGAGCACATAGCTAATATTGTTTTCTCAGCTATACTGTGCCTACTGCCACATTTGCACTTTTATGTGTATGTGACTTATATATACATATGATTACCAGCCATACGGGGGATATATATATTCAACCTTTGCTTACATTATAACTACCCATATGCATCATAGATACTAATATCTGGTGACCTTTTTGGCTAGCTTTCTGATCAACTGCACAGTCTTATACCTGCAGCATAAAGTTTGAGACGTTAGCAATATGTTTTACTCTGGTCTGCAATTATGTACAGCTATCTTACCCGCCCTAGTGCTTGCAGATTGGCCGATGGCAGTGTGATTTTTAAATACCTGTAACGCAGCCTGTAGATCTATTTGCATAACTCCCGCCCAGGGTTTTCCTGATTGGCTGTTACCCCACATGCACTAGCTCAATGTCATTATTCATAATACATTTCTACGTTTTTAATTTTACACTTTTGAATGCAGGAGTCATTTACCAATGATTCCATAGGCTGGACTACGGCTGTTGCATCCTAAACTTTATTTTATGGAGACATAGTACTCAATTAAAAAACGTGCAGCAATAGTCTACGTTTCCCTGCTGGCCCCGAACAACACAGTTGGCGTCCGCCCCTCCTCCCGGTTCGTTGTGCACCAATCTAAACCGGAGGGCGGAGGCCTCCCATCCAATAGCTGTGGATGTCGGGGAATAAAGGGAGAGTGACAGCGCTGTGTAGCCACGCCCTCAGTCGAAGTCGGAAGTGACGAAACGCGTCAGGGCGTGGCTACATCGGCGCAACACAGGAAGTCTTTCTGCGCTCCACAAGCTGACCATTGGTTACCAGCGATACCAGCGATACAAACACTCGTGCGGCCCCTGGTGCTTGTGGACGGCGGTGACAGCAGAACATTACAGGCTTGATTACTTGTTCATTTACTTTGGTTTTTCTGTACGGGCATTTTCTTAAGGGGGCTCTGTTTTCCTGGCATTGTGTGGGATATTTTTTTAGTCTTACTTCACTATTGAGTATTCTCTTTTGCCTATATGTGCCCCCATTGGAATGACCTGTGGCAGATTCTGAAAACATAAGGAGGTTGTGCCTGAGAGGATTGACATTTACAAGCCAGTCCTCTTACAGGCTGTGGTAAGCCTGCATCCCATTTGGGAATATTATTACTACTTTGGTGAATCTTTAAATAGGGTACAGGGTGCACTCACGCCTTGTTTCTTGATCACCTAGCACACCACCTTTGTTTTTATATTTAAGCTCCTACCTGGGGCTATACACTTCTTAGCGCTGTTTTATCATTTGAACCACGGTTCCATATTTATTTTGATACTTTGTTTTTATGATTAAAAAGAATAACTCATAAGTCCTTGGGTTGGTGAAAACCAAATGTGGTAGTCCATGAGAAAATGTGTCAAAAGACTCATCCACAGTGACATGTGATCCAAACACCACAGATGAAGTGAAAACAGGAAAGTGCCTCCACCTTAAAGGAGTTGTAAATAAAAAAAATGTTTTTGCTGAAATGACTGGTTACAGGGTATAGAGACATAATAGTTAACTGATTCCTTTTAAAAACGATTAAAAATAAATAAAAATCAATCATATAATGTACCTGTAGTTTCTAGTTTCGTTTTTGCATGTTGTTTCCTGCCTCTGTGCTGTACAGAGCCACAGAGCCAATACAGGGCAGTGATGGTTTGGAAAACAAAACTGATTGGTGCTGAGGGGTTTTAGACACACAGTAATCACACCTCCTTAAAGTTAGTGACCACAGAGAGAAAGCTCCCAGTACTGTGGTTATCAGGAAACAGACAACCAGGAAGTGTGGAGATCAGAGAAGAATTACAGCAACTTGAGAGCAAAAACGAACAATGAGGACATGAAAACAGCACTGCATTAAGGTAAAGGAAGCTATTAAGATATAAAAATGTTTTCCTTTACAAACCCTTTAAGCTTGCACTGCCGCTTACCAGATGAATATGATCCCTTGTTATAGGAGATCAGAAATCCCCTGTAGCTTATAACCCAGCCTAGGGTCTCGGGGCCTTACAGCGAAACCTCTCAGCCTCTGTGGTAAGTATCCTCATGTGTAAGTACACAATAAATGGGTCCCCATATAAAACAATAAAAACAGCAATAACATAATCGATCTGGCCAGCTCTCGATAGCAGCCCGTTGCTTCTGGGACTTGCGGAAACACGGTGACATCAGCACGCCACTCCTCCCTACGCATTTCGTCACTCAAAGGACATCTTCTCGGGGCACGGGCGGCGTTCTAAAGCACCGCAATAAATACAGATCGTCAGCTGTAATGAATTGGTGGGTCCTGGCAATACAGATAAAAATCATTGAAAAAACGGCATGGGTCCCCCCCCCCACACCAGTCCATTACCAGGCCCTTTGGGTCTGGTATGAATATTAAGGGGAACCCCGCATCAAAAAAATAAAGAAAATGCCCAAAATCCATACCAGGCCCTTCAGGGGATTTTAAGGGGAACCCTGCGCCAAAATAAAAAAATGGCATAGGGGTCCCCCCAAAATCCATACCAGCCCCTTATCCGAGTATGCAACCTGGCAGGCTGCAGGAAAAGAGGTGGGATGAGAGATTGCCCCCTGAACCGTACCAGGCCACATGCCCTCAACACGGGGCGGATGCTTTGGGGTCACCCCCAAAGCACCTTGCTCCCATGTTGATGGGGACATGGGCCTCTTCCCCACAATCCTTGCCCGGTGGTTGTGGGGGTCTGCGGGCGGGGGGCTTATTGGAATCTGAAAGACCTTTTTAACAAGGGGACCCCACATGCGAATGGGTATCAGGTACATTGTACCCCTACTCATTCACCAAAAAGTGTCAAAATGACAGTAGACAGTTTGGGACAATTCCTTTATTAAAATAAAAAAAATCCTGCAATGTCCATTCATCTTTGATCACAGCAAAGGGGGCTTCCAGATTCTGGCAGACTCCCACAACCACCAGGCAAGAGTTGTGGATTTGAGGCCCTTGTCTCCATCAACATGGGCACAAGGTGCTCTGGGGGCGACTCCAAAGCATCCTCCCCATGTTGAGGGCATGTGACCTGGCACGGTTCAGGGAGGCACTCTCTTGTCTCCCCTCTTTTCCTGCAGCCTGCCAGGTTTCATGCTCGGATAAGGGGCTGGTATGGATTTTGGGGGGACCCCTACGACATTTTTTTATTTTGAAAGCGCAGGGTTCCCCTTAAAATCCCCTGAAGTGCCTGGTATGGATTTTGGATTTTTTTTTTTGGTGCTCGGATAAGGGTCTATTTTGCCACAGGGTTCCCCTTAAAATCCATACCAGTTGTGAAGGGCCTGGTGTGGATTTTGGGGGAACCCCAGGCATTAAAAAAAAAATGGTGAGGGGTTACCCTTAATATTCATACCAGACCCAAAGGGCCTGGTAATGGACTGGGGGGGGGGGGGGAGCCGTTTTTTTTTTCAATTATTTTTTATCTGTATTGCTGGGATACGACAATTCATTACAACCACAAGCAGTTTTAAATTAGATTTCTTTCTTTAGAAATTTCATTTTGTTGTGGTATTGTTCTAAGCACAGGAAAAATGTGCTACTTTACAGGCATACTAAGGACACCCCCCATACACGATATTTAAAATAATATTTCATTTTTATTGTTTCGCTTTAAGCATTATTAAAATCATTGCTCCTGAAAAAAAGGCAGTTTTAAAAACTTTTTTTTGCATTGATACCCCTGGGGCAGGTCATGAGTCCCCATATACTTTTTGTGGCAATAACTTGCATATAAGCCTTTAAAATTAGCACTTTTGGTTTTTCATGTTAGTGTCCCATAGACTTTAACAGTGTTCTGCAGCTTTCAAATTTTCCGCGAACACCGCATAATGTTCGCTGTTCGGCGAACACCTGATGTTCGAGTCAAACTTACGTTCGACTCGAACATCGGGCTCATCCCTAAACAGTAACTCAAATAACCACTCGTTACAACCAATGTATGCAGAATACCATCTCTGAATGCACATCACATCGAACCTTGAAGCAGATGGGCTACAGCAGCAGAAGACCACACCAGATGCCTCTCCTGTCAACTAAGAACAGGAAACTATAAACAAAGGAGAGAAGGATATGGGAATCCCGCCTATTTATCAAATATGTAGTACTCACCGATATTTTCGGGGGGTGCAATCAAAAATATAATGTACCAAGAGAGAAAAAAAACAAAAAAGAAAAATGACTGCTGCACACCCTTAAGAGTTATTACTACGTTTTATTAAATATCAGAAAATAGAGCATAAAAGGCATTAAAAACACACAGGTAACCAATAATGGTATAGTACCCTAGAAGTGACCTGAGAATACACTCACAAAAGCGAGACGGCAAAAATCAGTGACAAATTGAAAACTGGAGCTTGATCATCCAATAAGGAGATCTAAGTCCATAACTCACCCATTCACCCTCCACACAACACAAAGAGACCCCCCACCCCAAGCACATATAAAACCCTCACTGCTATCAATAATCCTAAAGATTTCCACACCATGCGGTGGTTCCCTGTAACTACAGGTGAAAGTACCACCGTCTAAGTGGGAAAAGTTGCAAAAAAGAAAAAGCTCAAAAATGGGGACATGAGAGGGATCCACTATATAGTGGTATAGTAATACTGCTCAATTGGAGATAAATGGCAAGTGATAAATCAGATGAGAGAGATATAGTCCCAGGGACCGCAGACAATTCTACTAGGCTGGAGAAAAAAAAAAAAAAAAAAAAAAAAAAAAAGTGGTATATATATATATGTCTCTGCTCTTCAGATGGGTCGCCACATCTGGCGTAAACAGTTGTTCAATTTCCATCAGATAGTAACTGATAAGGAGGCATTCAACAAGAATATATATTTGAGACACTGTAGTAGTGATCATTAAGTATCAGAGTTCACCTATGCTGCACTTGAGAGGACTATGCAACAATGTAGCCACAATTAATTGACGGGTTCCCATTACTTATGGGTAGTGTCCATTCTAATATATCAAGTAGATATGTCCATCAGATATTGAAATCTTGTTGAACTGCTAGTGGCAATTAGGCTTACATGAATATTGGATGTGTTGATATATACACTGTTGGTGAGCAGATAATTGATCAGCATTCCACAGAAAATAAACGGCTGAAGTTGTACTCACTGTTGGGCTGTTATGTGTAGCTCAGAGTTGTAGCTACCACATCAAATCTGTACTCACGTGCTGCCAGAGAGATTTGCAGCTGAGCCATCCATCCATGTGTAGCACACAGAGCCTGAAGCACTCCTCATCAGTGCAGTAATGATAGGTGAATGATATAGTAATGTCCAGTATAGAACTGCAATTATACAGTGTCTTCAATGATGTTAGGCAAATACCAATCTCCAAAGTTGAGAATAAAGGATGTATTAGGTCTCCATGGGGTCAGTCTCTCCAATTTGAGCGTGCAAGTAATGTTCAGATTGCACTGTTCATGTCTCCATGTGATACTTTTCCTTAAGCTGCTTAGTGGCTCAAGGTAACCATGTTACCGAGCTCCAAAAGAAAAAAAAGCACTGAGGTTCAAAATGTGCATCGGGGGGTCCCTGTACCCCAAGAGTTTACATGTTTCGTTCCTTTAGAACTAGGAACTTCGTCAGAACTGACGAAGTTCCTAGTTCTAAAGGAACGAAACATGTAAACTCTTGGGGTACAGGGACCCCCCGATGCACATTTTGAACCTCAGTGCTTTTTTTTCTTTTGGAGCTCGGTAACATGGTTACCTTGAGCCACTAAGCAGCTTAACTACTTGCCGTCGCCGCACCGTCATAATACGTCCACAAGGTGGCTCTCCTAGGCGAGATCACGTATTATGACGTCCTACCCTTTAGCCGCCACTAGGGGCGCACGCGCGCCGCCGGAGGCGCGCGCACGCGCCCCCCGCTCGCCCCCGACTCCCGTGCGTGTGCCCGGCGGGCGCGATCGCCGCCGGGCACACGCGATCGCTCGGTACAGAGCGGGGAACGGGAGCTGTGTGTGTAAACACACAGCTCTCGTTCCTGTCAGCAGGGGAAATGCTTTTCTTCGGTTCATACACTGTATGAACCGAGGATCAGTGTTTCCCCTAGTGAGGCCACCCCCCCCCCCACAGTAAGAACACACCCAGGCATACTTAACCCCTTCCCCGCCCCCTAGTGTTAACCCCTTCACTGCCAGTGGCATTTTTATAGTAATCTAATGCATTTTTATAGCACTGATCGCTATAAAAATGCCAATGGTCCCAAAAATGTGTCAAAAATGTCCGAAGTGTCCGCCATAATGTCGCAATACCAAAAAAAAAATCGCTGATCGCCGCCATTACTAGTAAAAAAAATATTAATAAAAATGCCATAAAAATACCCCCTATTTTGTAAACGCTATAACTTTTGCGCAAACCAATCAATAAACGCTTATTGCGATTTTTTTTTACGAAAAATATGTAGAAGAATACGTATCGGCCTAAACTGAGGAAAAAAAATGTTTTTTTATATATTTTTGGGGGATATTTATTACAGCAAAAAGTAAAAAATATTCATTTTTTTCAAAATTGTCGTTCTATTTTTGTTTATAGCGCAAAAAATAAAAACCGCAGAGGTGATCAAATACCACCAAAAGAAAGCTCTATTTGTGGGAAAAAAAGGACGCCAATTTTGTTTGGGAGCCACGTCGCACGACCGCGCAATTGTCTGTTAAAGCGACGCAGTCCCGAATCGCAAAAAGTACTCTGGTCTTTGGGCAGCAATATGGTCCGGGGGGTAAGTGGTTAAGGAAAAGTATCACATGGAGACATGAACAGTGCAATCTGAACATTACTTGCACGCTCAAATTGGAGAGACTGACCCCATGGAGACCTAATACATCCTTTATTCTCAACTTTGGAGATTGGTATTTGCCTAACATCATTGAAGACACTGTATAATTGCAGTTCTATACTGGACATTACTATATCATTCACCTATCATTACTGCACTGATGAGGAGTGCTTCAGGCTCTGTGTGCTACACATGGATGGATGGCTCAGCTGCAAATCTCTCTGGCAGCACGTGAGTACAGATTTGATGTGGTAGCTACAACTCTGAGCTACACATAACAGCCCAACAGTGAGTACAACTTCAGCCGTTTATTTTCTGTGGAATGCTGATCAATTATCTGCTCACCAACAGTGTATATATCAACACATCCAATATTCATGTAAGCCTAATTGCCACTAGCAGTTCAACAAGATTTCAATATCTGATGGACATATCTACTTGATATATTAGAATGGACACTACCCATAAGTAATGGGAACCCGTCAATTAATTGTGGCTACATTGTTGCATAGTCCTCTCAAGTGCAGCATAGGTGAACTCTGATACTTAATGATCACTACTACAGTGTCTCAAATATATATTCTTGTTGAATGCCTCCTTATCAGTTACTATCTGATGGAAATTGAACAACTGTTTACGCCAGATGCGGCGACCCATCTGAAGAGCAGAGACATATATATATATACCACTTTTTTTTTTTTTTTTTTTTTTTTTTTTTTTTTCTCCAGCCTAGTAGAATTGTCTGCGGTCCCTGGGACTATATCTCTCTCATCTGATTTATCACTTGCCATTTATCTCCAATTGAGCAGTATTACTATACCACTATATAGTGGATCCCTCTCATGTCCCCATTTTTGAGCTTTTTCTTTTTTGCAACTTTTCCCACTTAGACGGTGGTACTTTCACCTGTAGTTACAGGGAACCACCGCATGGTGTGGAAATCTTTAGGATTATTGATAGCAGTGAGGGTTTTATATGTGCTTGGGGTGGGGGGTCTCTTTGTGTTGTGTGGAGGGTGAATGGGTGAGTTATGGACTTAGATCTCCTTATTGGATGATCAAGCTCCAGTTTTCAATTTGTCACTGATTTTTGCCGTCTCGCTTTTGTGAGTGTATTCTCAGGTCACTTCTAGGGTACTATACCATTATTGGTTACCTGTGTGTTTTTAATGCCTTTTATGCTCTATTTTCTGATATTTAATAAAACGTAGTAATAACTCTTAAGGGTGTGCAGCAGTCATTTTTCTTTTTTGTTTTTTTTTCTCTCTAAGAACAGGAAACTGAGGCTACAATTGGACAATAGAAGAGTGGAAAAACGTTGCCTGGTCTGATGAGACTTGATTTCAACTGCGACAGTCAGATGGTAGAGCCCTTTTTTTATTGTAAAAAACATGAAAGCATTATATCCATCCTGCCTTGTAATACGGTTCAGGCTGACGGTGGTGGTGTAATGGTGTCATTTTATTGGCACACTTGGCCCCCTTAGTACCAATTGAGCATCTTTTAAATGCCACGGCCTTCCTGAGTAATGTTTCCGGCCATGTCCATCTCTTTATGACTACAGTGTACCCATCTTCTGATAGCTACTTCCAGCAGGATGATACACCATGTCACAAAGCTCAAATCATCTCACACTGACAATAAGTTCACTGTACTCTAATGACCTCCACAGTCACCAGATCAAAATCCAATAGAGCATATTTGGGATGTGGTGGAACGGGAGATTCACATCATGGGTGTGCAGCCGACAAATCGGCAGCAACTGCGTAATGCTATCATGTCAATATGGACCAAAATTTCTGAGGAATGTTTCCAAACACCTTGTTGAATCTATGCCCTGAAGAATAAGGCGTTTCTGAAGGCAAAAGGGCTCTAACCCGTCACTAGCAAGGTTTACCTAATAAAGTGGCCAGTGAGCGTATGCTATTCACGTTGGAAGTGAAGTTGAACTTTGAAAGAGGATTATCCCCAGACTTTAGTCAATGTGGAGAGCTGTCACTTTGCAAATAATACTCCATCACACGCAAACAAAAATAAGGAGAAAAAAAGCTTGCATGTAATTGGATGATGGAAGTCAGTAGAGCTTCACCTCACTCACTAAGCTGTGTGGAAAGTTCCCTTGCAAAGTGCATACATGATTGCAACAATACATATATGTGATCAAAATGCGTTGGTCACTCATTCGGTTGGATCATAACACATAATAACCTAATGATAAGCGTTAGGAGCCGACTTGTATGTAGATTTGAATAGGACAATACATTTTTGATACACAATTAGCAAAAATCAGACACATGATTGTAGTATAAAAATCGCATCCTAAGAGTCGGTTCACACTAGGGCGACACGACTTCCAGCGCGACTTTCAAAGGCGACTCCGACACAACTTGAGCATGAACCACAGGGCGATCTGGGGCGATTTACAACACGACTTGAAGTCCAGGACAGGAGACTTTCCAGTGGCCAATCAAACAACAATCAGCTCTGGGAGAGGGAGGGGGAGGGAGAGGTTTGCCTGAGAAATGTATGTTATCTTCCTGGAAAGTCGCTTCAGTTAAGACAGTGATCAGACTTGGATCAGACTTGGAGGCGACTTCCATTGAAATCAATGGGTACAAATCGCCTAGAAGTCGGATTGAAGTAGTACAGGAACTTCTTTTGAAGTCGGAGTGACTCGGGTCGTGTGTATTAACACCGCTCCCATTCACTTGCATTGTTTTTCTCGACAGCGCGGCTTGAGACGACTTCAAGTCGGATCCCAAGTCGCCCCAGTGTGAACCGGCTCTAAATGCTTGATATTTTTGTGGCGTATATTCCACTTCCTCAGGAGCGGATATATAAACATTGTAGTCTGATAGTTAAAAAAAAATAATAAGGGAAGTGGAAGGAGGGAGGGATGAATCCATCCCAATGAAAAAAATACCCCTCCCTAATATGCTCACAACTCAGCTGTAAGTACCGTATTTATTGGCGTATAACGCGCACTTTTTTCCCCTTAAAATCAGGGGAAATCATGGGTGCACGTTATACGCTGATCCCTGCTTTCTGAGCGCCGCCGCCGACATATACCGAGTGCAGTACACTCAGGTACACTCGGCTGGGCTCGGCCACGCTCGGCTCCGTTCGCGGTCACGCCCTGTGCCGCCTCCTAGCCTTTATGCGAGAGGAGCTGAGCGTGGCTGAGCCCAGCCGAGTGTACTGCACTCGGTATATGTCAGCGGCGGCGTTCAAAAACAGCGTGGGAGAAGCGGGGAGGACAGCACAAGGACACTACGAATACCACAGACGGACGCCGGACCGGACAAGGCCGCCGATGGACGCCGGGCAACTGTAAGTAACTGTAAACTGTCAGTATTTCTTTTTTTCCCTTAGGATTCCCTTCTAGGTTTGGGGTGCGCGCTATACGCCGGTGCGCGCTATAGGAAGATAAATACGGTACATCATGTTGTGTTATGGACAACGGCCCGCTAGGGGATGTCTGCACCGGGAAATGCATCAAGCTATTAGGATGCATTTTTTAAACTACAATCATTTGTCTGATTTTTGCCAATTCTGTATCAAAAAATGTATTGTCCTAATCAAATCTACATACAAGTCAGCTCTTAAAGTGGATGTAAACCCACTCTCATCCTTTCTAATCTCCTGCCATAGTTCTGATCTATAAGGATATACATGTCTCCTGCATGTATCCTTACCTGTCAAATGTCTCCCCTCTGTCTGTTATAAGAACTGAAAAACTGCAGATTCTGTGGGTGGGTCTGTTGTCTGGAGCTCCGTGGGGGGAGTCGTGATGTCAGTAGACTCCCTGCCCACCTCTACACTTCCCTTGTCAACATGCATTTATTCCTATGTATTCCTTACACCAAATTCCGCTATAATCACTAACATCCAGTCAAAATCCAGAAAAGGACTTCAGAAAAGGTGTGGGGGTGGGAATTAAAAAATAGTGCCCGTCTCCAGGCTAGTGCATGAGATATGTAAATAACCTGTCATTCACAGCAAGGGGGCAGAACGGACTAAGGGCCAGATCCACAAAGACCTGGCGTAACGTAAAAATTCCCATTTAAGTTACACTGCCTTAAAATTTCTACCTAAGTGCCCGATCCACAAAGCACTTACCTAGAAATTTTCGGCTGTGTAACTTAAATTCCGCCGGCGCAAGGCGTTCCTCTTCAAATGGGGGCGATTCCCATTTAAATTAGGCGCACTCCAGCGCCGGCCATACTGCGCATGCTCGTGACGTCATTTTCCCGACGTGCATAGCACGAAATTACGTTACGCCAAGCTTTGTGGATCGCGCCGGGTCAATAAAGTTGCGTCGAAAAAAAAAAAGAAGATACGGCGAAAAAAAAAAAATTAAAACAAAAAAAAAAAAACACGTCGCTGGACAGAAGGGTCTGCTTTTACAAGGTGTAAACAGTTTACACTTTGTAAAAGCAGCCCTAATTTTACGATTGCAAACTAAAACTTACGGAGAAAAAACGAAGCTGAAAAGCTTTGTGGGTCTCCGTAAGTGCTAATTTGCATACCCGAGGCGGCATTTCGATGCGAAATGCCCCCAGCGGCGGATGCGGTACTGCATCCTAAGATCCGGCAGTGTAAGTCCCTTACACATGCTGGATCTTCTGTCTATCTCTTGGAAACTGATTCTGTGGATCAGTTCCAAAGATAGAAACAGGGATACGACGGCGTATCAGTAGATACGCCGGCGTATCCCTTTTGAGGATCTGGCCCTAAGGTTTTTCTCTGTAAGTCCGTTTTATTTCACTGAACAATAAAAGAGGATTGCTCAGTGTTGGATTAACGCTGTGTGGCAAGACTGGGCACAGATGATAGGAAATCTTATACTGTATATTGTGACATCAAAAAAATAAATAAAACATTTCGGGTTTACATCCACTTTATCATTAGGTTAATTATGCATTATGATCCAACTCATTTTTATCACATGTATGTATTGTTGCAATCATGTATGTCTTGTTACCTGTTGATGGAGCTTTTTAATGAAATCCACTCTCAACATCAATATGTATTTTTCATATTGTATTGTGCTATGAGTCCACCTGTGTATATACACATGAAATAGTCATACATTAAATGTTTCCAGCTGTTCGCACGCACCTCATTTAAAGTCCCAATCTCTTGTTCTTCCTTAACAATGATAAAGATGGAGGCACATTGATTGCCATGTGCCTCATTTAAAGTCCCACAACCTCCTGCTTTTCTAATGACTAACACAAGTAGCTGCACAGATGTGGGATTTGCGATAGCCCTTCACTTCACTGAAAACGATATCCTATCCTTGAAAGTCCATGTAGCGTACACACCACATCAATGCCATTGCACAGCATTCAGCATCATCCCAAACAAAGCAATGAGACTTCCTAAAGACTATATGAGTGACCAAGTAAGTAATTTTGCAGCCAAGGGATGTGATATGTAAATTCCATAAATATTCAGTGAAAGAAACTATGAGGATTGCACGAAATACACCCCTGATCGAATATGAAGGAATGCAAATTTGTCTGTGGGTGCAAATACCTGTCTTAGACTGGTATCTGCACCCCCTCCCCCCTGAAAGGTGTCAAATTTGACACTGGAGGGAGGGAGGGTTCCGATGAGTGGAAGTTCCACTTTAGAGTGGAGCTCCGCTTTAAGAGAGTCTAGAAAGCCAACAGTCAATGGTAAAATAGGTGATGGCTAGCTCATTAAAAATTATGACATACAATGTAAGGGGACTAAATTCACCCCAGAAAAGGGGCCGTCTATACAGGAGATGCGTCATTTGTCTGCGGATATTATCTATATGCAGGAGACGCACCTCATGTCAGCATCTGTACCCAAGCTACCATTGTCCCCCTATAATCAATGGTTTCATGCATTCATACCTATTGCAAGGGCAAGGAGCGCAACGATAGCTTTTGGGAAAATGTGTCCTATAATTTCTACAGCAGTACAAAAGGATCCAGAAGGAAGGTTTTTGTTTATTAAGGGAATGTTATATGGACAGTGCTATACATTTGCTTCTATTTACGCCCCAAACACGTGTACAGTAGAATTTTTAGTGAAAACTATGGGGAAGCTGGACAAGTTTGGGGAGGGATTTGTGATCTTAGGACGGGATTTTAACATTATTATGGACCCCAAAATAGATACAACTGCAGGGAAAACAGCACTATCATTTAAAGCCCTCAAACATGTAAAAAAACTGTTACGAGCTTGCAAATTGGTGGATAGTTGGCGGGCATTAAATGAAGGGCGGAGAGATTATTGTTATTACTCAAAGACGCACAAAGTATATTTCAGATTGGATCGATTTCTGATGGACCAATATTTTCTGGAATATGTGAATGCTGTTACAATTGAGTCAATAACCATATACAGTGGGGATCGAAAGTTTGGGCACCCCAGGTAAAAATTTGTATTAATGTGCATAACGAAGCCAAGGAAAGATGGAAAAATCTCCAAAAGGCATCAAATTACAGATTAGACATTCTTATAATATGTCAAAAAAAGTTAGATTTTATTTCCATCATTTACACTTTCAAAATTACAGAAAACAAAAAAATGGCGTCTGCAAAAGTTTGGGCACCCTGCAGAATTTATAGCATGCACTGCCCCCTTTGCAAAGCTGAGACCTGCCAGTGTCATGGATTGTTCTCAATCATCGTCTGGGAAGACCAGGTGATGTCAATCTCAAAGGTTTTAATTCAAATAGTTTTTTATTGGAGTTTCAAAGTACAGTATTACAGATACAATAACAAGCGATACACATGTCATTAAAGCGGTAACGTACCTATTATGACATTATCCAAGTATTGAGCGCACACTAAGAGGTGCGTCCGGTTTCATACGGTATAACAATAGGAGTATAGGTATTAACAAACCAAACCGAGCAAAGGGTCTAGGGGTGAACCTAGTGTGTGGTGTGTCTGTAGCATAACACAAGGGGGAGGGGAGCAGGGGACAGGGGGTGGGAGAGAGCATGCTGAGAAAGGGGAGGGGGGGAAGGGGGGGAGGGGGGGGAAGAGGGAGGGGGAAGGTGAGCACCAGTAAAGCTTTTATCATCGAGCACAGTTGTATCATTTGGTGTATGTGGTCGTGTACCAAAGGGTCCAAGGGTTCCACAGGGCAAGCAGTTTTGAGTATGTGGGTTTCCCCCGAGCCAAGACAGTTTCATACGTATGGTGCGTTTGTACTAAGTTAATCACTTCCGTGAGTGTGGGAGTTTCTTTTGTTTTCCATTTCCTGGCAATCAGTAGTTTTGTCGCTAGGAGAATGTGCGTGGTCACCAGTCTATGGTTTGGTGGTAGGTCATTGATAGTTAGGTTAAGGATGGCTAGGTGGGAGGACAAAAGTATGGGGGAATGAAAGATCTCCCGCATGGTTTTCTCAACTGCCCCCCAAAGTTGTCTTATGCGTGGGCAAGTCCAAAATATATGTAAGAGAGTGCCAGGTAGGGTGCACTCCCTCCAGCACATGTTAGATGTGTGTGGATAGAATTTGGCTATTTTGTGAGGTGTCATGTACCATCTCATGAGTATTTTTTGGGAGAGCTCCCACAGGGAGGTACAGGATGTGTATTTGTAGATTGATTTGATAGCCACCTGCCATTGTTCGTCAGTAAAGTGAGTCTGAACATCAGATTCCCAGTCTGACAGGGGTTTGGATTTGTGGAAGAGGGTCTTGTCCTGCAGAGTGGAGTACAGTATAGATGTGCCTCTAGGTTTGCTAATAGTGTTTAAGAAGTAGTTCCAAACATGGATGGGCAAAGAACATTCTAAGGAAGGGTTTGCTGTTAGGCACTTTTGCAGCCTGTAGTATGTATAAAAATCTGTGGCTGGAGCATTGTATTGTTGTTGTAGTTGCAGAAAAGAGGTAGTGGACGCAAGAGATCGAAGGTCAGAGGTGGAGGCCACACGGTCTGAAAGCCAGGTCGGGACGGTCAAGTCAGGTGATAGTAGTTCCAGTGTTTCTAGGGGGACGGGTACTGGTTTGGTCAGATGTTTCGTCCAGTGGGTGTTGTGGAGGATCTTCCAAGCTTTGACAGAGGCTTGGATAGTAGGTGAGTAGGTGGTCAATGGTGAGTTCTTTGCGGTCATGCTAAACAGCCATCTAGATAAGTTAGGTCCCGGTGTCTTGGTGTTTTCTATGTCTCCCCATAGTGTAGCAGGTGATTTGGAGAACCAGTCTCTCATCTGGGAGAGGATAGAAGCTAGGTAATAGTCCCTAATGTCTACGTGCCCCATTCCGCCCACTGATCTGTGTTTAACGAGCTTGGAGTGACTACATCGGGGTCTTTTCCCCTGCCACACAAATTGTGTTAAGATGGATTGTACAGATTGGAGATACGAGCGTGAGAGAGGTATAGGTAGCGTGCGGAAAATGTACAGCAGCCTGGGGAGTAACATCATTTTGAAGGCCGCTAGGCGGCCTGCCCATGAGAATTCATGTTTGGAGAGGACAGTAGTTTCCTTGATCAGGATATGCTTAATGTTAGTGTAGTTACGTTTAGAGATATCTTTGAGTGATTTAAAGAGTGTTATTCCCAGGTATGTTATCCCATCTTCGGCCCATGCGTAAGGATAGGTGTTTCGGAGTATGTTACTTGTAATTGCATCTAAACCCAGGTCTAGAATATGAGATTTTTGTTCATTCACCTTATAATATGAGACATTACTGAATCTCTGTAGCAGCAGTTGTACCGAAGCCAGGGAGGATATTGGGTCTGTCAACATTAATATCACATCGTCTGCGAATAAATTAATTTTGTGGTCTTTAGTTCCTAAGCGGAAGCCCGTTATAGCGGCGTGAGCTCTGACATGTTCCGCAAGAGGTTCCATAACTAGGTTGAATATAAGCGGAGACAATGGGCAACCTTGACGGGTGCCGTTTGTGATGGGGAACGGGCGTGATAGCATTTCCGAGGTGTATACTTGTGCCGAGGGGGAAGAATACAGCGCCATTATGGCCGACAGTATAGGACCCTGGAAGCCAAATTTAATAAGGGTGGCTCTCATATAATCCCAGTGGACTCTATCAAACGCCTTCTCTGCGTCCAAGGATAGAAGCAGAGAAGGCGTTCGCGTGGATCCTGCATCATGTATGATGTTGAAAATTCTACGGGTAGCATCAAATGTTTGTCTCCCTTTTGTGAACCCAGATTGGTCCTTATGTATGAGTAGGGGCATTAGGTCAATTAACCGGTTGGCTATGAGTTTGGCATAAATCTTGGTGTCTATATTAAGTAAAGATATAGGGCGAAAATTTTGCGCGTGGGTGGGTTCCTTACCTGGCTTCGGTAGTGTGATAATCAAGGCGGATAACATTTCTGGAGAGAGAGAGGAGGATGAGGCAGCGTCATTGCAAACATTTGAGAGGAAGGGTGCCAGCGTGTGGCCAAAGATTTTATAGTATTCACTAGTGAGTCCGTCAGGGCCCGGGGATTTGTTAGCAGGTAATTTTGAAATGGTTTGTAGAATCTCCTGGGGGGTAAATGGGGCATTTAGTGTTAGGAGTTGGTCGCTAGATAGTCTGGGAAGGTTAATCTCCTCTAGAAACGAGGCAATGTCCTGGGGCGAAGGTTGTGGTACAGATGAGTCATCTTTTAAATTGTAGAGAGTGGCATAGTACTGGCGGAATGCGTCGGCAATGGCCGAGGGGTCTATGACCTTTTGTTTGGAGGTTGGGTGGTAGAGGTGTGCAATTTTGGTTTTGGCGTAGTGCCCTTTGATTCTGGCGGCCATGGTCCTACCGGCTTTGTTGCCCGTTGAGTAATGTGTGGCTCCGAAGCGGGTATGGGCCTTCTGGTATGAGTCTAAAAGGTGGGACCTCAATTCTTGTCTAAGGAGACCTAGTTTGTGTTTGAGAGTATTGTCAGGGTGAGTTTGGTTTTGGGCTTCTAGTGATTGGATTTCTGTCGTCAGGGAGTCTAGACGCTGTGATCTCCTCCTCCTCTCCCTAGCTCCTAACTGGATGAGAATCCCTCGTATGAATGCTTTGTGGGCATTCCAGAGGACCGAGTTATCGGCAACGGAGTTTGCATTTAGTGTAAAAAATTCTTCTAGGCTGTTCTTGATGTGGTCTGAGTACAGTGGTGAGTTCAGGAGTGCTGAGTTAGCTCTCCAAACCCTCGTGGCTGAGGTCGATGGCGAGTCACTGGTAACCAGGGTGACAGGCGCGTGGTCGGACCACGTGATGGTTCCTATCTCGGATGCAGAGGCAGTGGGCAAGGTCCATTTGTCCACCAAAAAGTAGTCAATGCGTGTGTAGGAGTTATGGCACGGTGAGAAGTAGGAATAGTCTCTTTCGGAAGTGTGGTGACACCGCCACACATCGTATAGGTCGTGTGACCGTAGAAATGTACCCATTGGGGACGATAGTCTGTTGGGTCTGGACGAAGCATCAATTGAGCTATCAGGGACAATGTTAAAGTCCCCGCATATGACAAGGCGACCCTGCTTAAAGCGGTCTATTTTTTTCATGAGCTTGGATAAGAAAGGGACTTGTCCTTTGTTAGGTGCGTACACAGTTACGATGGTATATCTTACCCCATTGAGGGAGCAGTCCAGAGCTAAGTATCTGCCATCGGAATCGGTGAGGGTATTGTGAAGGTCTAGAGAGACAGAGGTCTTGAAGGCCATTAGTATGCCATTCTTTTTGTCAGGTCCCGAAGCTTTAAATAGGGTAGGAAAGTCCTTGTTTGTGCATTTGGGTTCAGCTGTGGTCTTAAAGTGTGTCTCTTGTACACAAAGGATATCGCATCCAGAGTCTCTGGCTGTTTTCCATAGCGAGGCCCTTTTGGCCGGATGGTTTAGGCCCTTCGCATTGAGCGATAGGAATTTCGGCATTGTGAAAGGTAGTGCTGAGTGTATATGTTAGAGGTTGTACTCACAGTTCGCTTGGCGTGGAGGCAAGTCTCAGGAGGAGTCTGCAGGCTCGGAGGATCCCGGAGGTGAATGCCTCAGAAGATGCTGTTGCGAGGTAGAAAGGTGCTCTTTCTGGGTCAGGATAGGTAGGGAGGAGAAAGGACAACAGTTATTGCAAGATAGCACAAATGCAATAGGTACAAGAGGGGTGGTGAAGCAGGGGAACAACAGAACACTAACAGGGGTCAGTGGTATACCAGTAGAACCACTGAGCGGTGTATGAGGGTAAAAGTTCGTAGACTAGTGGCGACGAGCAGGCACTGGACCGGAGTGCTAACTGGAATTTTGGTAAGGGACGGCACTGAAACATGGTCACTTGATCCCACTGAAGTGGGGATTTGTCATGGGAGGCATTTGTTTCTCTGCACCTGGTCTGTGGGGCATTGCTTCTCCGTCAGGGATGATCTTCCATTTTCTAAGCAAGTTAATACCCTCCTCTACCGTGTGGATAGCGTGTTTCACTCCATTCCTGGTCACCAATAGTTTGGTCGGGAAACCCCATTGGTAGGGTATCTTGTGGTTGTTGAGCGGCTTGGTGATAGTTTGCAGCTGCCTACGTTGTTGCCTGGTATATTGGGAAATATCTGCAAATAGTTGCAGTTTGGAGTACGGTGGCGGCAACTGATCCATGCGTCTGTTCTTGGCCAGGAGCATGTCTTTAGCGTGGAAGAAGTGTATTTTCATCAACGTGTCACGAGGGACTTCTGCAGGCAGATGGGGGGGTTTAGGTAGGCGATGGATACGATCTATTATAGTCTCCACCGGTGGGAGATCTGGTAGCAAGGTGGAAATCAGTTTCCTGGCATATGTATGAAGATCGGCTGGGACGATCGATTCAGGTATACCGCGAATCTTGACATTATTGCGTCTCGATCTGTCTTCGAGGTCCGCCATTTTAGCCCGCACCCACTGTTGTTCCTCTCTGACATGGTCATGGGCGTCCACTAAGTCATTCACCGTTTCAGTCATGGCGCTCATTTGACCTTCTATGTGTCCCATCCTGCTGCCTAAGTGACCCATTTCTAGTTTAAAAGCCGCAAACATAGTGGATATGTCACTGTGTATGGAGCTGTGCAGCGTAATGAGCATGTCCTTAAGCTGCGTGTCTACCACAGGCTGGTCTGATGTGGGGAAGGCCGCAATAGGGGACGTTGCTGGTGGTAGCATGAGGAGAGTGTCCTGGTCAGGCCTTACCTCATAGGCCTGCGCTCCGGAGTCTAGCCGCATCCGCGTCTTTGCAGGACTGTTGGAGGTGGATGGAGGTCTGGGTGTAGAGGAGGAATCCTGGGGAGTCGTGTGAGACCGATCGAGAATCTCATCCTCGTCAGGCAGGTCAGTGTAGGCCCGGTCTCCGCGCGGTGAGCGGTCGCGGGCGCCATCTTGGATTCGTCCCCCTGATGCTGAGGAGAAAAAGTCGGTCAATTTCCGAGGGGCCCGGTACTCTTTTCGCTTCCGGGATGTTCCGGTCTGGGTCCCCGCTGCGTGGGGGTCCTGGTGGTGCATTTTGGTGCTTGTAACAGCGCTGTATGCTGGTCGGTTCTCCGGTCAGTGCAGGAGCTGCAGAGTCAGCCGTCCATTCAGCTCGCCGGCTAGCCACGCCCCCTCAATCTCAAAGGTTTTAAATGCCCAGACTCATCTGACCTTGCCCCAACAATCAGCACCATGGGTTCTTCTAAGCAGTTGTCTAGAAAACTGAAAGTGAAAATAGTTGACGCTCACAAAGCTGGAGAAGGCTATAAGAAGATAGCAAAGCGTTTTCAGATGTCAATATCCTCTGTTCGGAATGTAATTAAGAAATGGCAGTCATCAGGAACAGTGGAAGTTAAAGCAAGATCTGGAAGACCAAGAAAAATATCAGACAGAACAGCTCACAGGATTGTGAGAAAAGCAATTCAAAACCCACGTTTGACTGCACGATCCCGCCAGAAAGATCTGGCAGACACTGGAGTTGTGGTACACTATTTCTCTATAAAGAGATACTTGTACAAATATGGTCTTCATGGAAGAGTCATCAGAAGAAAACCTCTTCTGCGTCCTCACCACAAAAATCTGCGTTTGAACTTTGCAAATGAACATATAGACAAGCCTGATGCATTTTGGAAACAAGTTCTGTGGACAGATGAGGTTAAAATAGAACTTTTTGGCCGGAATGAGCAAAGGTACGTTTGGAGAAGAAAGGGCACAGAATTTAATGAAAAGAACCTCTGTCCAACTGTTAAGCATGGGGGTGGATCAATCATGCTTTGGGGTTGTATTGCAGCCAGTGGCACAGGGAACATTTCACGAGTAGAAGGAAAAATGGATTCAATAAAATTTCAGCAAATTTTGGATAGTAACTTAAAGCGGGGGTTCACCCTATCGACAGGAAAAAAAAAAAAAAAAAAAAAAAATTTTTTCTTTTACCTTTAAATCAGGCACTGTAGCGCGAGCTACAGTATGCCTGTCCCGAATTTTTTCCCCCCATACTCACCTTGTAGTCGTCCATCGAAGATACCGGGGAATGGGCGTGCCTCTGGAGACGGAGGATGATTGACGGCCGGCTCTGGCGCGTCACGCTTCTCCGGAAATAGCCGAAATAGGCTTGGTCTTCACGACGCGTGCGCATAGCCTGTGCGCACGCGCCGTGAAGAGCCGAGACCTACTCCGGCTGTCTTCGGGGAGAGTGACGTGCCAGGGCCGGCCGTCAATCATCCTCCCTCTCCATAGGCACGCCCATTCCCCGCGGGAGCCGAAATCTACGATGGACGACTACGAGGTGAGTACGGGGTTAAAAAAATCGGGACAGGCATACTGTAGCTCGCGCTACAATGCCTGTCTCGATGGTAACATCATGTGGGTCAGGGTGAACTACCGCTTTAATGCCATCTGTGAAAAAGCTGAAGTTAAAGAGAGGATGGCTTCTACAAATGGATAATGATCCTAAACACACCTCAAAATCCACGGGGGATTACATCAAGAGGCGTAAACTGAAGGTGTTGCCATGGCCTTCACAATCTCCTGACCTCAACATAATTGAAAATCTTTGGATAGACCTTAAAAGAGCAGTGCGTGACAGACAGCCCAGAAATCTCAAAGAACTGGAAGACTTTTGTAAGGAAGAATGGGCAAAGATACCTCAAACAAGAATTGAAAGACTCTTGGCTGGCTACAAAAAGTGTTTACAAGCTGTGATACTTGCCAAAGGGGGCAGTACAAGATATTAACTCTGCAGGGTGCCCAAACTTTTGCAGATGACATTTTTTGGTTTTCTGTCATTTTGAAAGTGTAAATGATGCAAACAAAATCTAACTTTTTTTGACATATTATAAGAATGTCTAATCTGTAATTTTATGCCTTTTGGAGATTTTTCCATCTTTCCTTGGCTTCGTTATGCACATTAATACAAATTTTTACCTGGGGTGCCCAAACTTTCGATCCCCACTGTATGACCACGCACCAGTGGTGATGACATTTGTGCCGGTATCTGCGGGTCATCAGGAGCGGACATGGCGATTAAACAAGTCGCTGTTAGATGACAAACAGATAGCGGAGGATATATGACATAAAATGATAGAATATTTGGAAATAAATACATCGGGGAAGGTATCAGAGCAAACGATATGGGAGGCCCACAAGGCGGTCATCAGGGGGGAACTTCTAGCACACGAATCTCGAATCAAAAGAGGAAAAAAGAAGGAGCTGGAAGACATCTTAGGAAATATACATGAACTCGAAACCAAATGTAGCGCTACCCCCTCAGGAGCCGCTGGTTAGATTGGGACGGCATGTTATGTTACCTTTATGATGCGTCTAGGGATAATAATGGTGATGAGAGAATTGACAGAATGTCCAGACAGCAGGGTGACGTTTTCTGTGCTTTTATTACTGGTCCAACATGACCAACAGTCAACTCGAGGTAGATAGAGAAATATTGATGAAAAGGAGAACTTGCAGATTCAGGCTATGGATAACGAAAGGAGTCCTGCCTCCAATGTTAACCCTTGCTTCGTCGCCACTTCAGCCGGAGTGGGTATAGTGCCCCTGGACAGGTCCCTCTCACAGGCCTGGCAGCCAGGGTGTCACTCGGAACCGTTGAGAAGGAACAAGTCTCTGCCACCGACTTGGCTCAAATAGAAACAGGATTTTGAGTATAGACCTCTGCCACAGGCCTTAGACTCAGGAACATGGAAAATGGAGCGAATCCTCTCAGTCTATAATTTGCCTGAATCTCTCTCAGGTAGACTTCCTATATTTGGGGTCACCAACTAACAGTTTGCAGCATACAACCTGTCAGTGTCCGGCCCCCAGAATCCCAGATGGATCGTCTAAGCCCTGTTGGATCACCTGCCTCCGGGTTTACCTCAGACCGACTCCCCATTGAACAGCATAACTCGCTTGGGATCGTCCTCATGGAATGTGGGAACCCAGTAAGTCACTGGAACCCCTTTGCAGCTTTAGTTGCTCCAGGCCATGAGGGCCCAGATTCAGGAACTCAGTGTAACACGTAGGCCATATCGCCGGGGCCCATGATGTGTGCACACCTTAAAGGTGGGTTCCGCACCTGGAACCAGGAACGCGCGAAAAACCTCACAAAATGGCGTCCGCCACAGAAATACCCTCCCCCAGCATGCCCCGCGAGGGAAACACTCCTCTGATTGGCTGCTGGAGAAAGGTGCCTCCGCCTGGACCCCTCTGGCGCCACCTGCTATCCAAAGATGGAACTGTATCTTTGGAACACAGAATGAACCCACAGGACAGTCCAGGGCTGGCAGCAGCCCAATTTAAATAGATCAACATGGATGAGAGCAAGGTAACTCTCAACCCCTCAATTAAATTTGACATAGCACCTGTACTGAAAGTACACAGGCGCTACACACTCCGCCCACTTGAAATGACACTGTCCCCAGTGTCCTAAGGCATTCAGGCCTGAATGCCGGCCTAAATCTGCTTAACAGCAATAGAGAAAGTAGGAAAGAAAGAAAATATAAATGCATAACATTGAGATACAAATATTAGCTTCCTTGAATACTATAGGAAGAACTATGGTTTTACACAATCCTATCTATCTACTCTGCCCCAGTCTCCGACAGCGTTGATAGTAGGTCAATAACCTGCAAATAAAAGAAGAACATACACACAAAATATACACTCCAATATAGTAATAATTTCTATTTACAATCCCCCAGGTCAGAGTTGAAACTGCACCCTCCAGCCGGAGTGTGAAATTTCCCTTCCTCCCAGGGAGATATCAATAAGTGCTAGACATTTTCTGAATTGCAAGAAATAAAAAAAAATATTTCACAATTTGTCTCTGCAGTAGTGGAAAAAGTTGCAGAACACTGCCCCCTTGTGGTCAGTGCGCTGGTACTACACGGCAGTCCATAGTTCAGTTCAAGAAGCACAGCAGAAAAAGAGAAATATAAAACAGGACATCTTTTTCGCTGAAAAACCTTCTGATGCTGCAAAGAAACTGGCAAGGTCCCATTCTAACTGACTGAAACCAACCCAACCCGAAGTTCTTCACATGCACCAAAATGTGGATCCGGTGGGACAAACAGAAATAAACTTGAATGGGGGCAAAATTTCTTGTCCAGGTCCTCTTAAAAAGCAGCAGATTGAGTAATATAGGCATTGTAAAAGCGTGGGTCAGGAAGTGAAACAAAGTCTCCTCTTGAATCTGTAGAGGTTACTGAAAATACTTGATCGCCTCTCCCAGGGCACTTTAAGACCACCCGGTCCTGGAAAATATGGCGACCCAGGCTCCACTCCCTGAGGCAATCTTCCAGGCGATCTCCGACACATACCAGAGCGTAGGGTGTCTCACGCTTCTTCTCTGGAACATTCAGACGCTCCCAAAGGGCCTCTCGGTACCACCTCTCCCTCTCCTGATCAATTTGGCGGAGGAGAGCGGGTGGCACATATGGATACTCCCACCAGTAATTAGCAGCAACGCTGCGCATCATAACACGCTGCAATCGGGCCAGTCTGGGCTACGTGCGAGGATCTCCGAGTCCCGGCAGCACAATAGTGTCAGGTGCCTGTCTGAGTACAGGCACGGTAGTGGGTATGGGAGTGGTGAGGGTAGGAACAGGAACAGACTCACCAACTCCCCAGGTCAGCTGTGGGATGCTCGGGTTCGATGTGTTGGGCCCACGCGGTGCGCTCTGGCCGGGGGGTTTCTTCCATCTTCTACTCGAAAAGGCCCGAAATCCCCCATAGCCTTGGGACTCCGGGAACTCCAGCTCGAACCAGTGATCAATAGTCCCATCGTCCGACAAGGACTCCAAGTCGGACGAGTTACACTCCTCCGCAGGTGGGTAATGACATGCTTTGGATGGGTCCCTAGGCCAGTCCGGCAAACGGGCAGACAGGTCTTGACCGCAGCCGCACGAAACCTGTGCGGGGCCCTCTCTGGCAACAGCATGCCATACCGAGACCACATTAGCGGTAGTGGTCTCCGGTACGGCTTCGTCCTGCGGAGGGGCTGTAAAGAAAAGTGCACCTTCCTCCACATTTGGTGGAACTGCCCAAAGATTAGAGTATTTTGGGAAGAAATAGCCCCATGGATAAAGAGGATGTCTAAGAAACTCATAGAGTTAACACCATTGCACTTTTTGTTTCATGGGTCTATGGGATCTATAAATCGTATAAAAATAGCATCACACCTCATTTATTAAACACTGCCAATAAGTTGATCCCCAGTTATTGGAAGCAGGTTACATGCCCTACCTTAGCAGAATGGAGGGGGGAAGTAGATGGAATAATGGAGGCAGAAAGATGGGTACACAGAACTAGAAACCAACAGGAGAAATGTAAAAAAATATGGGTAGAATGGGAAAAATGCGCTCAATAATTAAATGCCTGACTTTGTTGAATATATAAATACCGCTTAAGAGATACCTGAAATGAGGAGGAGGGATGAGGAATGGACCACAACACTTTTAACATAATGTATAGAATGAAGTGTCACATGTTGATGGGGAGGGATTACCCCCCTGTCTCACCCCCCCCTTTTTTTTCTCTCTCTCTCTTCTTCGTCCCTCCTCGATGAAGGGTCGGGAGATAAAAGGAAAGACATGTTAATAACCTTAATATAAAGCACATTGAGTATTAATAAACACAAACCAACACAAAAGGAAAAACTGGCAGATACATATCAATGTGATAAAACTGAAAATTCTCACGAGCACAACAGTTGAAGGGAATAATTTTAGGGACATTTCCCCCCCCCTCCCTTTCACGATACTAACACATAGTTAATCATCATAAAACACAAGCAGGGTCTTATTCTACTTCATCCCAGCATTTATACTTTTCACATTCCTCCTTCCCATCCCTTTTCCCATTCTTATTTAAACCCCTTATCCTTTCATCAGTGAGGAGAGAGAGAGGGAGGGACAAAGACATATTTTCCCCCATTCCTCTTTCTTCGCTGCCCCCCCTTTTTTTCCATTAGGGGTAACATGGGGGACATCATGGGGGCTATCCCTCATAATTTAAACACTTATGTTATGGATTGTATATGTTATTGTAATGGAATTTTTTTTTCAAATACAGATGAATTAAAAAAAAAAGAAATTTGCAGCTTTAGCAACAATGGGGTAGATTCAGGTACAGCTGCGTGCTCCTTACGGAGGCGCAGTGTACCCT
Source organism: Rana temporaria (assembly GCF_905171775.1). Taxonomy (NCBI): domain Eukaryota; kingdom Metazoa; phylum Chordata; class Amphibia; order Anura; family Ranidae; genus Rana; species Rana temporaria. Next base: position 109,840,880 of record NC_053495.1, on the reverse strand, counting down.
TTTTACCCTGCGCCTACGCAAATTATTTGCGCTACGCTTCATTCATGAATCAGTAGCCACGTAATTTGCATGGGTGCTCCTCAAAAATGCCCTGCGTAAGGGCGCCTAATGTAAATGACCCCGTAGGGGGCGGGAATCATTTAAATTAGGCGCGTTCCCGCGCCGAGCGCATGCTCCGTCGGGAAACTTTCCCGACGTGCATTGCGGTAAATGACGTCGCAAGGACGTCATTTGCTTCAAAGTGAACGTGAATGGCGTCCAGCGCCATTCACGATTCACTTACGCAAACGACATAAAATTTAAACCTCGCGACGCGGGAACGACGGGTATCCTTAGCATTGGCTGCCTCTGCTTTTAGCATGTGCAGCCTTACGCGAAACCCGACGTACGCAAACGACGTAAACTGCGTACGCAGGGCTCGCGTAACGTTGTGAATCGGCGTTAGTATGCAATTTGCATACTATACGCTGACCACAACGGGAACGCCACCTAGCGGCCTGCGTAAGAATGCAGCCTAAGATATGAGGGCATAAGTGCCTTATGCCACGCATATCTTAGGCTGCAGTCGGCGTAACGAGCTCTCTGAATCAGGAGAAGTCGTTACGCCGGCGCAAGTAAGCAATTGCGCTGCGTAACTATGGTTACGCAGACGCAATTGCTTCTTGAATCTGGGCCAATATCTATATAATTATGTAAATGAGGGGAACCACTGCGCAAACCAACCTAACCAGGGCACTGAGAACTAAACTAATTATTAAAACAGATGAATATACTAAGCAGCAGCCACAACTAATTATTGCTCACACACTGATAACAAGTTAAAATAGGGGGGTGTAATGGCGCTTGCTGAGATTAAAATAAATAAATAAAATAAATAATTAAAAAAAAAAAAAAGTGATTCCAATTCCTGTGAGTCATAAAAATGTGTTCCACTCCAAATGATAACCGCCCAACATCAACTGAATGATGTGGAGGGTTAAAAGAGTGATATTAGATAAGAAGTAGCAAAGCTGATATAGATACCATCCAGAGCCCAGTGCTGACGCACTAACTCAAATAATATAAAACGTGAATGAAAAAATATAGTATTGATATAATCAGTGAAAGCATCAATCCACTAGCACATAAAAAGATATTAATGACTGTGTGTACATCTAAAAAATATCTCAGTGCAAAAAAATGTGTAGATAATAAATAATGTGTTAAACCACTAGTAAAACAGATCCAGTGTGAATAGAAAAATGTAGCAAAAAATAAATATATAAAATACCAGCAAAAAACTATGTGCAAATAAACAGGTGTATCCAATATAAAGTGCAATTGTGTGAATGCTATATATAAACCAAACTTCATGCAATTTTAAATGTGAAATATTCTCAGAAAGAATGTCCTTAATAGTATGTAAAACTGTCCATTGCCATGCAGACAAAAAAGTGAAAAATTGTAGTTAAAGTCCATAAACTTCCAAAGTGAATAATGACACCAATGATCCACCGCAAACACTGCCAGGTGTTCCACTCAGGGTGACCCCGCTCTCACCAGCCTCTCACCTCTATTGGCTTAAGTACAAGCCTTCCAATGTAACACAAAAGCAGCTCACAATCCGGCTTGCTCAGCCACTTGAAAGAATCCAGGCAGGAACTGTCTAACGGCTCACAGTGAGAAGGCAAGGTCCCCAGTGCAAGATATAAAAACCAATAATAGGCTCCATAGTGCAGTAACTTTAAAACAACAAGATTTATTGTACAGCGTATGCACTCACAATTAAGAAGATAACAGCATGCAGATAAAATCCTCCGCCCTCGGCCGTGAGCGGGGATGACATCACCGGCGGCTCTCCTCCTTTCCTCATGCGTTACGTGGCTGTACACACCACTTAATTTATAGGAACTAAGTGGCGTGTACAGCCCTGCTCGTTTCCAAATGAGATGAAAAATTTGCTCTCATCAGAAAAGAAGACTTTGGACCACTGAGTAACAGACCAGGTGTGTTTTTCTTTAGCCCAGGTAAGAAGCTTCTGACATTGTTTGTTGTTCAGGAGTGGCTTGACAAGAGGAATACGACATTTGACATTTGTCCAGGATCCATTTGTGTGTGGTGGCTCTTGATGCACTGACTCCAGCCTCAGTCCACTCCTTGTGAAAGTCCCAACCACTTTTGAATGGCCTTTTCCTGACAATTCTCTCCAGGCTACGGTCATCCCTGCTGCTTGTGCACCTTTTTCTTGCACACTTTTCCCTTCCACATAACTTTCTATTAATGTGCTTTGATACAGCACTTTGGGAACATCCAACTTATTTTGCAATTGTGATTCCTACTGAACCAGACAGAGACCATTTAAAGGCTCAGGAACCCTTTGCAGGTGTCATGACTTAATCAGCTAATTAGAGTGGGACACTTTGGGCCAGATCCACAAAAGAGATACTCCGACTTAACTGCTGTTCAGTCTGTGTGTAACTTTGGAAACGAGTTAGTTAGGTAGGAGTTAGTTAGGCAGAAGATCCGGCATGTGTAATTGAATTACACTGCCGAATCTTAGGATGCAGTACCGCATCCGCCGCTGGGGGCATTTCGAGTCGAAATGCCGTTTCTAGTATGCAAATTAGCACTTAAGGCGATCCACAAAGCTTTCCAGCTTCCTTTTTGCGCCGTAAGTGTTATTTTGCAAGTGTAAAATTAGGGCTGGTTCTACAAAGTGTAAACTAGTCACACCTTGCAAAAGCCCATTCCAGCGACGGCATTTGGTATGCTTTCCCGAGCGAGAACTCCACGGCAATTTGTAAAAACAAAACCGGCATGGGTTCCCCCCCAGGAGCATACCAGGCCCTTAGGTCTGGTATGGGTTGTAAGGGGACCCCCCCTACGCCGAAAAATCGACGTAGGGGGTCCCCCTACAATCCATACCAGACCCGTATCCAAAGCACGCTACCCGGCCGGTCAGGAATGGGAGTGGGGACGAGCGAGCGTCCCCCCCCTCCTGAGCCGTGCCAGGCCGCATGCCCTCAACATGGGGGGGTTGGGTGCTCTGGGGCAGGGGGGCGCACTACGGGCCCCCCCACCCCAGAGCACCCTGTCCCCATGTTGATGAGGACAGGACCTCTTCCCGACAACCCTTGCCATTGGTTGTCGGGGTCTGTGGGCGGAGGCTTATCGGAATCTGGGAGTCCCCTTTAATAAGGGGGCCCCCAGATACCGGCCCCCCACCCTAAGTGAATGGATATGGGGTACATCGTACCCCTATCCATTCACCTGTAGGCAAAAAGTAAAAGTTAATAAACACACAACACAAGGCTTTTTAAAATATTTTATTATTCTGCTCCGGAGGCCCCCCCTGTCTTCGTTACTAGCTCAATTAGCAGGGGGGGCTTCTTCTTCCGCTCTCCGGGGGTCTTCCGCTCTCCGGGGGTCTTCCACTCTCCGGGGGTCTTCTCCGCTCTCCGGGGGGGCTTCTCCGGACTCCGGGGGGCTTCTTCCATCTTCTCCCCTCTTCCACTGTTGACTCGGCGAACCCCGGTTCTTCTGCAGATGTCCGGTGCCTTCTTCTTCAGCGCTGGCTGCCTGCTATGTTTGTGTGTTAGCTCAATTTCTAACAGGCAGCCAGCGCGGTCTTCTGTGGCGTCAGGGTCTTCTGTTCTTCTCCCCTCTTCCGATGTTGCCTCGTCGCCTGTTGTCGCTGTAATGATGGAAGCGCGCCTTGCATCCCATTTATATAGGCATCACCGTCCCATCATGCTCCGGCAGGTACCCACGTGGTGGGTGCCTACCCACGTGCACCCACCACGTGGGTACCTACCGGAGCATGATGGGATGGTGATGCCTATATAAATGGGATGCAAGGCGCGCTTCCATCATTGCAGCGACAACAGGCGACGAGGCAACATCGGAAGAAAGGAAGAGAAGACCCTGACGCCACAGAAGACCGCGCTGGCTGCCTGTTAGAAATTGAGCTAACACACAAACATAGCAGGCAGCCAGCGCTGAAGAAGAAGGCACCGGACATCTGCAGAAGAACCGGGGTTCGCCGAGTCAACAGCGGAAGAGGGGAGAAGATGGAAGAAGCCCCCCGGAGTCCGGAGAAGCCCCCCCCGGAGTCCGGAGAAGCCCCCCCGGAGAGCGGAGAAGACCCCCGGAGAGTGGAAGACCCCCGGAGAGCGGAAGACCCCCGGAGAGCGGAAGAAGAAGCCCCCCCTGCTAATTGAGCTAATAACGAAGACAGGGGGGGCCTCCGGAGCAGAATAATAAAATATTTTAAAAAGCCTTGTGTTGTGTGTTTATTAACTTTTACTTTTTGCCTACAGGTGAATGGATAGGGGTACGATGTACCCCATATCCATTCACTTAGGGTGGGGGGCCGGTATCTGGGGGCCCCCTTATTAAAGGGGACTCCCAGATTCCGATAAGCCTCCGCCCGCAGACCCCGACAACCAATGGCAAGGGTTGTCGGGAAGAGGTCCTGTCCTCATCAACATGGGGACAGGGTGCTCTGGGGTGGGGGGGCCCGTAGTGCGCCCCCCTGCCCCAGAGCACCCAACCCCCCCATGTTGAGGGCATGCGGCCTGGCACGGCTCAGGAGGGGGGGGGGACGCTCGCTCGTCCCCACTCCCATTCCTGACCGGCCGGGTAGCGTGCTTTGGATACGGGTCTGGTATGGATTGTAGGGGGACCCCCTACGTCGATTTTTCGGCGTAGGGGGGTCTCCTTACAACCCATAACAGACCTAAGGGCCTGGTATGCTCCTGGGGGGTGAACCCATGCCGGTTTTTTCTTTGAAAATTGGCATGGAGTTCTCCCTCAGGAATGCATGCCGAGCGACGCTGTAATTTTTTATTTTTTTTCCCCGACGCAACTTTTTTAAGCCGTCGCGATCCTCAAAACTCGGCGTAACGTAACTTTGCGCATGCGCAGTACGGCCGGCGCGGGAGCGCGCCTCATTTAAATGGGACTCGCCCCATTTGAATAGGAACGCCTTGCGCCGGCGGAATTTTAGTTACACAGCCTGAAATTTCTAGATAAGTGCTTTGTGGATCAGGCACTTAGGTAGAAACTTTAAGGCAGTGTAACTTAAATTGGATTTTTTAAGTTACGTCAGGTTTTTGTGGATCTGGCCCTTTGAGCCTAGAATATTGCACCTTTTCACAATATTCTAATTTTCTGAGATTGTGGATTTGGGGTTTTCATGAGCTGTAAGCCATATTCATCACAATTATGACAAATCACGGCTTGAACTATCTTGCTTTGCATGTAACGAGTCTATCTCATATTAGTTTCACCATTTAAGTTGCATTAGTGAAATAAATGAACTTTTGCACGATATTGTATTTTTTCGGGTTTCACCTGTAGGTGCTAGAATAGAATATAGTTTTTGGGTCTTTCTGCTTACCAGGAAGGCTGCCAGGTAAATTTAGATGCTATCTGCCTACCAGGGAGCAGGGATCCATTGATAGGGTCTGCTCATGATGCTCAGATGCTGCTCATGTTGTCTGAATGTTTCACACTGGTCCAATAGGATGGGGCTTATTGGACAGTGGGAGGAAACCTGACAAATGAGGGCATAGGCATAGTTACAGCCCTGGCCATTGCAGAGGAAAGTGCCTCATTGAATGCTGGTTGACTGTATATATGCCAAGGGCACATGTGCTCTGGGTCTTTGGCTGGAGAGCAGGGTCCTGGAGGGAGGGAGTGACTGCCCCTCTGCACAGGTTCTCATGCGGCCTCAGGTGGTTGACCTAAGGGCTTAAATCTGAGCAAAGCTGCAACCCAGATGTCCTGCAGAGCTGACTGGATGGGAGACACAAGGAAGGATCGGTTTCTGCCTACTGTGAGTACAGATCAGTGTCATGGGGCCTGTCCTGTGAGGGCCCTCCCTTCAGCTAGTAGAGTCAGTGGATGGATATCAGCCAAAGTGGATGCTAGTGAGTGTCGTGAAGATAAAACAGATTCATCAAGTCTGCTGCCAGAGCAATCAAAGGACTTACCGTATTTATCGCGGTATAACGCGCTCCCGCGTATACCGCGCACCCCTAAAGTTGCCCCGAATCCTGTGGAAATTTTTGTTTTTTGTACTTACAGTTTTGGTGTCTTGCGTGGCGTCCATCGGCGGCCTCGTCGGGTTCGGCGTCCATCTGCGGCTTCGGGTGTCCTCTTCGTCGGGTCCGGCGTCCTTCTGCAGGGTCCTCGCGTCCTCCCCGCTCGTTTCCCGCGCCGAGTTTGAATACTGCGCCGACATATACCAAGCGCAGTACACTCGTGTATCGTCGGGCAGGCTCGGCAACTCTCGCGCTGACGTCCTGTACGCTCAGGACGTCAGCGCGAGAGGCGCCGAGACTGCACGAAGATACACGAGTGTACTGCGCTCGGTATATGCCGGCGCAGTATTCAAACTCGTGGCGGGAAAGCGGGTATCGGCGTATACCACTCACCCACGATTTTGCCCTGATTTTCAAGGCAAAATAGTGAGCGGTATATGCCAATAAATACGGTACTTCTCCAATACAAGAGCAGTATGTAGAGTCTGCTACCATATTCAGCCTGATGAGGCCAAGTGAGCGTTGTCTTCACCTGTAATTAGTTCCAGTTGGAGTATCCCACTATTCCCTTCTCCCATCCAAGTTCCAACAATAAATACAAAAAAAAAACCCCTGGATTGATTATTGGATAACAAGTGGATGAGAGTACGGTGATCATGTAAAGACACCTAGTAACTGGCTGCAAGATAATAGAGAGGGAGGCCCAGGGAAGTTCACACACAGCAATCCCTATGGGGGCAGTGCTACATACTGAAGATATTTACAGGAACTCACAAAACTGTACAAGTAGAAATATACCGTATTTGCCTGTGTATAAGGCGACCCGGTGTATAAGACGATCCCCTAATTTTACAGTTTTTTTACGATTTTTTGCCTTTACTCACCATATATGACGACCCCCCTTCCGAGGCTTCCGACGCTTCATATTTTTTCCTTCTGGAGCCATATTCTTCTTCATTCTTGCTGGAGCCATATTCTTCTTCCTTCTTGCTGGAGCCAATCATGGCAAGCGATGTATTCTATTAATGAATACAAAGCCTGCTTGGATTGGCAGAGGCGGTAACATCAGTCCACGCCTCTCTGACTCTCAAAGCCAATCCGAGCAGGCTACTGTATGTAGCCTACTCGGATTGGCAGAGGTTGTTACTCCAATCCGAGCAGGTTCTGTATTCATTTGAATACATCGCTTACTGGGATTGGCTAAGCGGTATATAATGTATCTAGCCGAAGCTACATACAGTATTACCGCACATCCAGCAGGCATCCAAGCAGCTGACCCGGCGTATAAGATGACCCCTGCTTTTTGGCCAGTTTTTTCAAGTGTAAAAGGTAGTCTTATACGCCAGCAAATACAGTACTGTAATTCTAAAAAGGTTAGTGGTACTCACCACCAGAGAAACACCTTGGATATTTCATTGCTCCATCATTACATAAAGCTATTAGGGATCCTTGGCGTTTAAAATTTGCTTTGCATTTTAGATTCAGATCTGTGCCATGTTCAAGTATCTCCGGAGTCCTCTCTGTTGGCACAAATTCAATGTGATTTCTCTCCAAACTGCTGGAATCAATTGTGCAAGGCTCTGCAATATATCAATCAAATCCTATTATAATAAAGTTGTGGTATTAGCGTTATGGTGTTGACTACAAAAGTAATTTGTGACACTTACTGAGGCATTGTGGAAGTTCATCCCATTTACCATTTTCACATTTTACATTTACGTTTCCACTGAGCACAAATGTGTTTTCACATTTAAAATTCGCTGAAGACCCAGATTCATAACCATCTTGTTTTTTAGGAGAAAGTATTGCATTTGAAATGTCAGGAGGAGGACATGACCCTAGAAAATGATTATAGAACATTATATAGATTATACTCAGAAATTGCTATGAACTTGTAATGGTTCTAATAAACAAACAAAAACAGTAGCCAGAACAACCAAAGCCAAATCATAACAAAGTTAACAGAACAGTGACCACAAAGCAGGGAAAATATGGAACAGTTTGAATAGACATGGATGATACACAAAATATCACAGTTTAGGTATGTGGAACATTCCCAGAAATCATTGGGAAACTTGGGAATATTACTCATTTAAGTTTTGCTCTTGGTGATTGCAAAAACATACAGGCATTTTCATAGCAAAAGTACACCACAAGTTCAACAGATTGGCACTGAAGCTGGCTATGAGGGTAAACAATGTGCATGAGTGAAACTGGCCTACTTTCTGGCACATTTTGCCAATAGACAAAATGCATGGGGAGAGTGAAATGATTGGAGGTTTTAAGTGGTTTAATGCAGAACTCCAGAACTGCATTTTCCGGACTCTTCCAAAGTCTCAAGAATCTAGGTTTCTTTTTGGGAGTTTTATTGAACAGGAAGTTGGATAGGGATGGGGAGCATGGGATACCGCAAACTGTAGAACTTGGGGACTTGCTAGGCTTTTGGCTGCTCTGTACAAAAATACAGGCTGCATTGAACCACCTTAGGCTGCACTGTACTGTCGCGTTGCTGATTTGCACAACTCATTGCTGTATGACACAGCTTCTGGCTGCACTGCACTGGCTTTTAAGGGAAAGCACTGTCACTTCTCCTCTGTGTAGTTTCCTCTTCTGGCTCTATCCAGGCTCTAATCCAGGCTCTCTCTCTGGTGTCTTTTAGTTAGCTGACCTCCAGCTGGGACCTTAATGTGTTCAAAAAGGGTCTCCTCAGGCTTCTCCTATGTCTCTCTGCCACAGGGGCCAGCCACCCCAGCCACCAGAAAAGGGTTCTCCTCTAGAAGGCTGGACCCTGAAACTCTGCACACTGCTGCCAGGCCTAAGAACATTTATAGACTCTCTAGTCACTTACTGGACACACATCTCCAGGGATTGGCTGGAGTCCCATAAATATTCAGACTGCCTGTTCTGCGCTCCCTCCCACTATACTTCTAGAAATCTCCAGAAGGGGGGCGTGTCTGACAACCGGTATGTGAGAAGCTTCTCCTCGCTGCTCCGGACCACACAGAGATCCTTACAGTATACTATCCAGCCTTGGGAATCCTTTTTTGCCCTGTAACTGCTCCAGAAGCTGCTGCGGAATTGTGAGACCCCTGACCATGCTGAAATTCAGCCCAATTCCACCTACAACACTCACTGAATGACTCGCTTGCTATGCCCAGGCGGCAATTCAAGATGGCACTGAGAACACGCAGAAGGCTCCTTGTTCCTCCGTCGATGATGTACCTGCCTGGCTGAGGGAGAGGTGGACTGGCTGGATGCCACAGATCCCCTGGCAAACCTAACTGTCTCCAAATCTGCTGAGTTTGTGGAGGAAAACTCAAGGACACAGACAGGAGAGCCGACCCTGTCACAGATCATGTCAGCCAAAAAGCAGTGCCAAGCCTCACTCTCTATGCAGATAGATACTCTGGGGGTAGACTTTTCCCTACTGAAGGATAATGTGCATAAAAAGTAACTGCCATTGCGTTGCTAACACAGAATAGTGCATTAGTGTGGTGGAAGATGACCTTAACCCCCTGATGGTGACTGTCCATGAGGTTGCGGTGGACCACAAGTCCCAGGTAGCCAAACTGGGAGATATTGAAGACTTCATAGATAAAGAAGTCATTCCACAACTTGCCTGGCTTACTTTACAACAATAATCCTATCCTATTTCTCCTGACTTTTTACCGGCTACCCATAAACAACATGCTGCCTTTCAGAGTGTGAAGCAAAGCATTAAGAGATTGAAATCTTCCATACAGTGTGCTGTATCCTGCAAGACTTTGGGTTGTGCATAAGGGGAAAATGCAATTATTCACTTCACCAAAGGTGGCTAACCACTGGCTGGAATCCCTGGAATGAAGGAATAGTGAAATGTCTGTACAACACCACCAAACAATAGTATTCTCCACAAACAAGTTACAGTGATGTCTTCTGAAATCTTCAAAGCTGTAGATAAACGTGTCTTCAAAAAGTGCCTTTCTTCCACCAGCCCCATGGCAAACATCCTACTCACCAAATGAATAGCACGAGCAGGGCCGCCATCAGGAATTATGGGGCCCCTTACACAGCTTCAGGCATGGGCCTGGGGGGGGTGCTGCCGCGAATTGAGAAAGACGAAATAAAGAAAAAGATAAAAAGGAACTAAAAAAATATTAATAAAAATAAAAAAAATATGAAAAAAAACATTTTTAATAAAAAAAAAAAAAGGTGACTTGCCATCTGGGGTCCTGTGCTCACACACACCACATCCACTTCACATTGGTTTAGCCCAAGTCCACCATGCAGGACTTGGGAGCAGCAACGCCACGCCAAGGCCCCAATGGTGTTGCTGTCCATTCATACCACATTCACACGGTGATGGGGATAACCTCTCCCTGACGACCCAAGGTGACACACCTTACTGGCAGGCATGTCACCCACATTTACACACCAGTCACACTGTAGCCTGCACTACTGACCATGTGCAGTCACTACAAAAATAAAAAAGCTCATAACCTGAGCAAACAAAAACAAAAAGCTCATAACCTGAGCAAACAAAAACAAAAAGCTCATAACCTGAGCAAACAAAAGAAAAAAAGGCACTCATTTGCCCTGTCGTGGGCCAGGCATGGTGCCACGGCTCCGGCTCCTCAGTTGTCTGGGGGGAGCTTAGGGTGGAGGGGGTGGGGCATCAGGAGGAGGATCATCGCCTGGTATGTCCCTCCTGGCAGATGCTGGCTGCCTGCCCTCCAACGCAAGGGCAATGCGGGTGAGGACTGCATTGGTCTGAGCCTGCATCCGCAGCTGGCGGGTAGTGGTGTGCCGCTGGTGGTGCCTGGTCTGCCGTACCTCCGCCTCGATGGCAGCCGTGTTAGCCTGTACCGCCACTCCCAGGCTCCTCACCTCTGCCACAAGGCCTGATGTTGTGGCCTGCAGCTCCCCAACGCAGGTGACCAGAGAAGCGCAGTTGGCACTGACATCCTGCAGGCTTTCAGATATCGAGCTGGTCTGCTCAGCCTTTTCGTCATATGTAAATGTGTCACTGTTCACTATATATTTTATTGAATGACAATATATGATTTATATTGTATATTTGTTGTATGCACCACAGTGACTCTCTGCTATCAATACATGTTTGAGTAGCAGGTGCTCACGTTTATCATATTTAGCGCTGCACTTTACCACTCTGTTTATTCACACACAGATTGATCCTTTGTTGTGCTGGCTGCTATTGTTTGTTATTTGTAGACATTGCGTTTTTTCCCCCTTCTTTTTTTTTACTTTATACCATAGTAGGTAAGGGCATTTAAACAATATATCTATAAATTAAGAAAAAAGTGATTGTCTGGTCAAAAGAGAATATGGATTTATAAGAAACTTACGTCCAGCAGAACATTTCGGGTATTTTATTTGCTTATTTTTACATGTTGCTCGCAGGTTTTCTGATAACATTCCTTCCTCACATTCAAATTCAATGGTTTGCCCATTTTCGATCTCAGTGCTTTTGTTGTAATGAATATTATTAATAGACATTTCTCTTTGTTGTAGAACACAGGTACCTAGAGAAATTCAGTACAAAATGTATATATGTTCAACAAGCTAGAAAAACAAAATACAATTTTTTATATCAATGCATTAGTCAATAATTTGGTAATTTGATTATAATAAAGATAGTTATTCGAAGCCCAGTACATGTACTTGCTGATTTCTATGCAGGGTATAGTCAGACTGAAAATTGGCACAATAAATCAATTACCAATGCAGATCTGTATTAATCTAATTTCTAACTCTTAACTTGTTATAATAATGTAGCCTTACAATGGATTGCTTGATTTTTGTTTATTGTTTATTTTCTCCTGTTGTAACACGGATCCTCCTGTCCGCCAATCAGGAAGTCAGTTTTGACACCAGTCATCCCATTGGCTGAAAGGACATGCTATCCTATTGGACGCCTAGGAGGAGGAGGGGAGAAGCTGGAAGCTGCCATGGAGGAGAGGACTCGGAGCTGAGATGTCGCATGCTGCCCGCCAACATGAGGTCAGTGCTGGACCAACCGACAAACAGTGGGGGAGGGGGGATTGCTTGTGTGCCGCTCGGGGGGGGGGGGGGTTGTTTGCCTAAACAGACATGGGGAGAAGTTGAGTTGAGTAAATCTGTACAATGCCAAGGCTTTTGTGAATAGTGCTTTTTAACATTAGCACACATGTTGGGTGGAGTTTCCTCATCAATAGAGTGACAGTAGTGGTGAGAAAAATCCTCTGCATCTTCCTCTAACACTGCCTCTATGTCCTCTTCATTCCCCTTTGATTTAGCGTCCTCCAGAACTGGCACATTAGTGTCTAACTCTGGTAAAGAAACTGGAGTAGGAGCAGAGATGGGTCATGTTTAAGCTCTGGACAAAGATAGCTCAATAAAGGCTATAATCTGTTCAAGAAATTGGGATGTATTGTAGATGCAGAAATAGAGCTATAATTGGACATGGGAAATGGTGCTAAGGCTGGTTCCTGCTCTGATGCAAGGACTCATCAAGTTTGAGTTTTGTGTGGGCCTTCAGCATAGCAAATGTAAACCTGCTATTTGGAGTTGGCTCCCTTTCACTTTTTTTTACATGTTTATGGTAGGTTTTGCCCCTCTCAGGGCCATACCCCTGGAGGGGTCTTTAGGGACTGGGTTTCATAGCAATGAACCACTGATCTGGACCTGTATAGCACCCTGCATAAAAATTAATGTGTGGCTATTCACACACAGAAGTGTGGCTCAGCCCCACCCCCTATGTCTTTTGATTTGCTCACTGGCTTCAATAGACAGTAGTGGGAGCCAATGGCTCCCCCTTCTGCCAAAAGCCAATCAGCACTGGGAGTCGCTGGAGAGACAGGACCCTCGTGGACATCACAGGATCCAGATCCATAAGGGGGGAATGCTGCACACAGAAGGTTAGCATGAAGGTAAAAAATCTTGTGCCTTTACAACCACTTTAAGCTTCCTCTCAATTTGATAGTCAAGTCTGGTTCTGCCTATTAAAGCGGAGTTCCACCCAAAAGTGGAACTTCCGCTTAAACCACTCCTTGTCCCCTTACATGCCACATTTGGCATGTAATTTTTTTGGGGGAGGGGGGGTGGGGGCTTCAGTAGGAGTGGGACTTCCTGTCCCACTTCCTCCTTCCGCCCAAGGACCGCTTAGGCGATACGTCATATCGTCTACGGCGGCCCCTCCCTGTAGGCGATTGCCTGGGTCATGTGACAGGTCCCAGGCGATCGCCTGACCACTCAGAGCGCAGCACCGCTCGCACATGCGCAGTGAGTGCCCGGCCGTGAAGCTGAAAGCTGTCACAGCCGGGTGCCCACACTAGGAATGGAGGCGCCAGCCGGAGAGGGGGGAGAGGAGGGAGAGCAGGGAGAGGAGCGGAGCTCCGGGTGGCGCATCGCTGGAACCTGGAGCAGGTGAGTGTCTGTTTATTAAATGCTAGCAGCTACACTTTTTGTAGCTGCTGACTTTTAATAAACATAAAAAAAGCCTGGAACTCCTCTTTAAGGGTACTGAGTGTGAAGGAAGCCTGTGATTCTGAAATTAATGTGTTTTATAAATGAAATGTTTTCCTGTTTAACCCATAATAATCCCATATTAGTTCTTGTTAATCCCTTTCTCTCCCTCTTCCCTAAGCTATAGTATTTAACAATTTGTATGTAAAGTGCATTTATTTTTAACTATTTAATTTGATTGTGTGGCACCACTTAAAAAATACTCAACTTGTAAACTTTTTAACATAAACTGTGTTTTAGTTCTGCTTAAAATAATGTATTTGTTTATTAAGTTCAATTGCACATGCTTAAACCACTGAAGTACCAAATTGTATAGCAGTATAGTGAATTGACATACTGGCAATTGTCTAGGTTAAGTATTATGGTATTTATGTATTTATTTTTTTACTTGTTTATTAAACAGGTCACACAAATTTAACAGCAATATCGTAGGTGGAAAGAGTGTACGTGTAAGAAACACTGACTTCAAATTCAGGGGTTTACCTTCCTTTAGGCATCTTGGGTATTTTAGCACACCCTCCAAGCACTGAATTCTCAGAAGACTTATATTAGATATCTGATATCCAGATTTGCATTCAAAGGTCATATTATCTGCGTGTTCACTGTATAGTTTTTTGATTTTTTCTTCTCCGTATTTAAATTTAAACTGTATATTGTTTTGTTCCATGTTGGTTTCTTTTACTGTACAAGGTACTGAAAACAAGTAAAATATATCATTATTTTACACACACAGAATAACATAAAGAACACCTAAATCATGTCTGTGCATACTGTAAATAAATAATTATCAAGAACAAATATGTCTGATAGTCCATGAGTCTTGATATAACATATTGATGGGAATACAATATCTCTTGTCCTGTGCCTTGTCACATGGAGTATGTAATGCACTGTTATAGCAATGGGAATACATACTGAAATAAAAACATGTCAAACGCTTGCTGATTTACTTCATTCTCTGTCACTAGGACAGAAAGTATACTATTGGTGACAAAGACATGAACAAAATGATGCAGAAGCACTAATTCTTCCACGCCTAATCACCCAAAAAAAGTTTAGGATTTAGTTGTACTTGTCATGCACAATCCTAACACCACCTGTTCAGCATCAACATGAAGTCATGCAATGAAAAGGTATGGAAAGTTGTCTTTGTTGCTGCTAGTGCACTAGACACCCAGTCGTGTCATCTTTTAATTGCCTATACACGTCTTGGCACTTCTCAAATCTGGTGTTGGCAGATGTCTGGTACAATATCAGAAACCCATAATCTTCCATGCTTTTATTAATCTTTTAGAGCAGGAGTCTCAAAACTTTTCAGTACCTGGACCATATTGTATTTTTTACAAACAGTTGTCCTTCCTTATATCAGGGTTCCCATCAGAACCCCCCCCCCCTTACATTAGAGCAGAGGCTGTACACTACAAATCTTGTAGCAGGCTGTATGTGGCCTGCGGGCAATAGTATGGAGACCCGTTTTAGGGCATGGTACATGTGGTGGCATGGTTTCTACCAGCACAGTTCCACTCTTTATTGTGCATACCTCCTGTAGTAAGGGTCAACGTTTCTAGAAAGATACTGTATGACATAACCTTTTACTGTAAGTTTTTGAATAGAGGTTGTAACGGAATGACCCGTGACACCCAGAGGCTTTTGAAGGATTGGGGGTACTCCTGTGCCAGCGTCACTAATGACTCTTGGGTCTAGGGTCACCCTGTGCCCCTTTTGGGCATAGGGTGACTGCTAACTGATAATTCATGTTTTGCAGGATATCTTGGAATATTACAAGTTGTTAAAGTCTGACTCCATATGGAGTGTTTTCATTCAATGGAGGGGACACATGCTTTTGAGGTGTTAATTGCATCTGCTCCTAGACATTGCATTGTGTGATGCTAATACTGTTTTGTGTCCATTGTGCTAATTAGGTCTGCTCCTAAGACCTTTCATTATGTATGCTAATAACACTGTTTTTTGTGTGGAATGTGACTTGTCAAGCTGTATTCAGAGACAGGCTGTCTGGATAATGACTAATAATTAACTCAACTGAATGTCATTGTCTAAGAGAAGGTGTATTGAAGCCCCCCCATTGTGTGATGTGTGGGTGGAGTGTGTCTTTGTCCCTGTGATTACCTGTAACATGCTTGTACTGTATATAAGAAAGCTAAGATACCATTAAAAGTATTCATTCATACATTTTGAAACCAGAGAACAGAGCGTTTGTCTCGTTTATTCTGGGAAATGAGATGGATCGTGGCTGATGTCTGTCGGACTGTCGGATAAGCTGTCCTGGGGCGATAGAATGGCATATCGTAAATGGTGGTGACCGTTACAAGTGGTGGCACAGCTGTGGGATGGTTCCATCACCGGAAAAACAGCTACAAGGACACAGGACAATGGAGACACAGTATGAACGCCTGAAGCTCTCTTCCCTCATGGACTTACTGGAGAGCCGGGGCAGACCGGCCAGCAACCGTAAGAAAAGAGACATTATTGTAGAACTTGTCAAAATGGATAGCGCTGAAAGGCCCAGTGTAAGAGACAGGACACCCAAGGAAGAAAGTTTTGATCGAGCTGTTAAACGAGTACTGGCACAGTATGGTCCTAACCCTCCACCGGAGATCAAAGACCTGGTTATAGTGGCTGTGGATGCCACTTGGCTACATCAAAGAGGTGCTCCAACTGCAGAAGTCACAGCAGCACCAACTGAAGAGAGAGGAGAGGTACAGATACCAGTCCCCATGGAAGAGGATGTCAGAATATTTGGGGTTAAAAGAATACATATAAGATCGCACATTTTATATGTTTCATAGTGTTCCATATTCATATATATGTTTAGCAGAAGCGACACCATTTTATGTCTTAAGTTGAGTCACAGTTCAAAACCTGTGAATAAGGCTGTGTTACCAGAAGAGAGGGGTGTATAATCCTTATATGTGCCATCTCCCAGGTCATATCTCTTTTGAGTTCGACACTTATAAGATAAGAGAATGATGAGGAATTCTGGCTTCACATGTGAGATGAAAGGCCCTGCACAGCATGACACAACATAGTATTGTCTTTGTACTATGAGACCAATGGGGCTTATTCACAATGTCGGTGGGATTATATATTATACATCTCAAATATTATTGTTTCTTTATAATGCCATAACAATATATGTGTATTAGTAGTTCATATAGTATAACTCGTTAAGCACATATACATATATTATTATCCTTACAATTGTGAGATCACAAGTGACACTAATGCCACATACACACCATCACTTTATGTGATGAAAAAAACGACATTTTCTGTGAAGTAAAAAACTAAGTTTTTGAAACTTCAATTTTCAAAGACGAAGTTGCCTACACACCATCGTTTTTTCACAATGCTCTAGCAAAGCGAGGTTACGTTCACCACGTTTTTCCATTGAAGCTCGCTTCATAACTAGCTTCTGGGCATGCGCGGGTGTAAAAACGTAGTTTTAAACATAGTTTTTTGCTACACATGGTCAATTTCTGTGAAGTAAAAAACGACATTTTGAAAAACGACACATAAAAGTGAAGCATGCTTAAATTTTTTTTTGTCGTTTTTCACAAAACATAAAACAAAGTTTTCCCCCACACACGGTCATTTAAATTGACATTTTTAAAAATGTTTTTTTTTTTCATCACATAAAGTGATGGTGTGTACGCGGCATAAGAATCTATATTTGGAGAGCAAGGGTTTTCCTGTAAAGTTACTTCAAAGGTTTTCACTTGTCTTAAGAATTAAACAGATGTATGAGCTAATGATATATAAACATTCCGAGTCCACAATTCACTAGAAGTGCCAGGATGTCTGACAATTGTTTGACATATAAAACAATTTATGGTGCTACACCAAGATAAAGTCAGAGGGGTCGTAAATCGTGATTAACTCTGAATAACCCTGAAATTACGAATTATTCCTTAGGCACCACTGCCCCCTACAGGTTAATATCGGCATGGTTCAAGTTAGCCATAACCTTAGTTGCTATGGTCACTCATCAAAACACATGGTCATGTGACACCAACTTCTTTGGGGAGATAAAAAGTGATTAAACAAGAGAAGAGGGGAGCTAAAGAAGCTCGGTGGGAGAAAGATGGGGAGGCTGGAACTGATCTCTGGAGGGCTGATGGCTGGAGCCTGATTTGAGCTGATCTCTGAAGGAAGCCGGAAGGCAGAGAGTGACCGCAAACATGTAAGGGGTTCACATAAATTCTTCATTAGGACTTTCCCTTCTCAAGCAGGACTCTTACATACTGGTAAAGTATAATCTTACATCCTCTATGCAATAGGGAGTTTAAACAGATACCAACTGGGGCCACTCTATTATCTTAGCAAGTGTTAATTGGATCTGGAAGATTTTTAACTGCAGCATAAGATCCTTCAGAGGCAATTAAAGAAGTAACGCATAGACGTACTGTATATAGACACTTGTTACATATATCGATCACAATATCATTGTGAGTCCTAGTGAATGGCCTAATGTTGGGATATGTTTAAACAGGTGACGCATTAGGCCTCGTACACACGGACGGACTGTCTGCTGAAAAAGGTCCGCCGGACCGTTTTCAGCGGACATGTCTGCCCGGAGATTTCTGTCTGATGGTTGTACACACCATCAGACAGAAATCCGCGCGTACACGATACGCGGTGACGTGGCTGCGACGTCGCCGCGACGATTACGCGGCGACATGCGCGGCCCTGGAAGGTCAATGCTTCCACACATGCGTCGAATCACTTCAACGCATGCGAGGGATGGTGGCCGAGCGGACATGTACAGTGAGTCTGTACAGATGTCCGAACATGTCCGACGGACAGGCTTCCAGCGGACATGTTTCTTAGCATGCTAAGAAATTTTTGTCCGCTGGAAAACGGTCGGCTAGACAAATGTCCGCTGGAAACCTGTCCGGTCGGCCATACACACGACCGAACATGTCTGCTGAAACTGGTCCGCGGACCAGTTTCAGCAGACATGTTCGGTCGTGTGTAGGGGGCCTTAGAGATGGCCTTGTGTGTTAAGAAGACATTCTTGGCCAAATTACCAAGAACTTTCCACAGGACATCTTGTCTTTGTGTTTTAAGAAGTAGTAGCAAGAGATCTGTTTGATATTGAGAAGAAATAACGCAAGGTCAAATTACAAGCCAAAAGGTTTTTAAGTATGCCAGGATTATTTAACCACTTGCCGACCGCGCTATAGCAAAAATACTGCTACAGCGCGGTCGAGTTACTGTGACAGGACGTCCCTGGGACGTCCTCGTGCACTTCCGCGTTTGCGCGTCCCCTGGGGCGCGCTCGCGGAAGTGTCCGTGCTCGCCGGGTCTAGAAGACCCGGCGCATCACGGATCACGGTAAATTGCCGCGAATCGCGGCTGTTTACCACGTGATCGCTCCGTCAAATGACGGAGCGATCACTTGTAAACAAACCGGCGTCATTTGATGACGCCGGTTCCTCCCTCTCCTCTCTGTACCGTTCGGTACAGTGCGAGAGGAGAGGAGAGGGGGGGGGGGAGCGCGGGGTGTCAGCAGCTGCTGTGGGCTGGATCTGTGACAACTGCAGTCACAGATCCAGCCATCCCTCCCTGCGCAATACTCTGCAGTACCATCAATACTCTGCAATACCCCATACTCTGCCATCCCTCCCTGCGCAATACTCTGCAGTACCATCAATACTCTGCAATACCCCATACTCTGCCATCCCTCCCTGCGCAATACTCTGCAGTACCATCAATACTCTGCAATACCCCATACTCTGCCATCCCTCCCTGCGCAATACTCTGCAGTACCATCAATACTCTGCAATACCCCATACTCTGCCATCCCTCCCTGCGCAATACTCTGCAGTACCATCAATACTCTGCAATACCCCATACTCTGCCATCCCTCCCTGCGCAATACTCTGCAGTACCATCAATACTCTGCAATACCCCATACTCTGCCATCCCTCCCTGCGCAATACTCTGCAGTACCATCAATACTCTGCCATCCCTCCCTGCGCAATACTCTGCCATACACCATACTCTGCCATCCCTCCCTGCGCAATACTCTGCCATACCCCATACTCTGCCATCCCTCCCTGCGCAATACTCTGCCATACCCCATACTCTGCCATCCCTCCCTGCGCAATACTCTGCCATACCCCATACTCTGCCATCCCTCCCTGCGCAATACTCTGCCATCCCCCATACTCTGCCATCCCTCCCTGCGCAATACTCTGCCATACCCCATACTCTGCCATCCCTCCCTGCGCAATACTCTGCCATACCCCATACTCTGCCATCCCTCCCTGCGCAATACTCTGCCATACCCCATACTCTGCCATCCCTCCCTGCGCAATACTCTGCCATACCCCATACTCTGCCATACCCCATACTCTGCCATACCCCATACTCTGCCATACCCCATACTCTGCCATACCCCATTACTCTGCCATACCCCGTTACTCTGCCATACCCCGTTACTCTGCAATACCCCGTTACTCTGCAATACCCTGATACTCTGCAATACCCCGATACTCTGCAATACCCCGATACTCTGCAATACCCCGATACTCTGCAATACCCCATACTCTGCAATACCCCGATACTCTGCAATACCCCAATACCCTGCGCAATACTCTGCAATACCCCAATACTCTGCAATACCCCCAATACCCAAATACTCCGCAATACCCCAATACTCTGCAATACCCCCAATACCCCAATACTCTGCAATACCCAAATACTCCGCAATACCCCAATACTCCGCATATATAATGTTTTGGGGTTCTATGTAATTTTCTAGCAAATAAATTGTGATTTTTCCATGTAGGAGAGAAATGTCAGAATTGGCCTGGGTGCTCCAGAACGCCTGATGGCGCTCCCTGCATGTTGGGCCTCTGTATGTGGCCACGCTGTGTAAAAGTCTCACACATGTGGTATCGCCATACTCGGGAGGAATAGCAGAATGTGTTTTGGGGTGTCATTCGTGGTATGCATATGCTGTGTGTGAGAAATAACCTGCGAATATGACAGAAACAAGTTATTTTTTTTTTTTTTTACAGAATTTTCGGTCGTTTTTCTTTTATAGCGCAAAAAATAAAAAACCCAGAGGTGATCTAATACCACCAAAAGAAAGCTCTATTTGTGTGAAAACAAGGACAAAAATTTCAAATGGGTACAATGTTGTATGACGGAGTAATTGTCATTCAAATTGTGAGAGCACCGAAAGCTGAAAATTGGTCTGGTCAGGAAGGGGGTTTAAGTGCCCAGTGGTCAAGAGGTTAAATAAGAGCTATGAATATACCTTGTCATATAATGTAAATATCATACGAACATTCAAGCGTCATTTATCTCTGATTGTAGAAGCATATCGTATTTGTTTTAACACGAATTGTACCTGATTTTAGTTTTTGCACTATATCTTTAGTTAATAAATATATATATTTTAAATATTCATTTGTATTACTTGTCCACAAAATAGCACAGATAAAAGAATTTTGATATCTTGTATCGTAGGAAAAGTGTATATCTCCCAAAGCACAGATTTACATATTTCCATAAATACAATAATATTTTATAGTTCAGAATAAACATTCTGACGGTATATGTAGGCGCTATGCCGAGATAAGTCAATGGTTCTGACAAGGAATTCAGAAAGAGGTTACAAGAGATGCAGATACAGCACAGAGGACCAGTATCAGAGGAGGCCCTGCTGGGATGGTCGGATGTGATTCGTTGCTAACTCTGGAAGGAAGCGCTAGCTCTTGAGCAGCAACACCAGGTGAAGGTCCTCCCCTCCATCCATGTAAGGTACTGGCCGCAGTATAACGCACTAATGCCGTTGTTGGGGGAACAACCGAAGCAGGAGTGGACAGCAGAGTTAAGCAGGCTAATCCAGACAGAGATGCGGTTGGACGAGAGCTACAGAGCCCTCCGGTGGTGTGTAGCCCAAGAGTGCCCGTGGTCAGAAGATGACAGCCCCATGGAAGGCTTTGACTATGATGGCCTGGGACCATTGTATTGGAGGATGTCCAGTGACACTAGAGGCTTGTTACTTTTACCAGCACCTGGCCAGAAGAAGAAATTCCTGTGCTGCAATCATCCCCCATTCAAGAGGCTCCACCCTTTGATTCTCTGTCAGAAGACAACAGAGTCTGCGTTGTTCACTGATGGTTCCACAGTCGCCTTATCTGGCAGTACAGACACAGTCCTGCAGGAGACCGGAATTGGAGGGTCCAGTCAGTATGCAGAGTTGAAAGCTGTAGTGATGACTCCTCAGGAGGATCCTTATTCCCATGTCACAGTAGAAATATGTCTCATAGAAACATTAACAGCGCTAAATATGAATGCTAAGATTCACCTGAACCAAAAGTTCACAATCTGCTTATAATAAAAATGAATTGATCTAAGAGAACCTGTCTCCTATGATCCATGCCATCAATAAATAAAAAGGAAATAATCACTGAAATAAAAATCAAGACAATACAATGCACAAGTAAAAGTCTCTGAATAAAGGTGCATCCTTAGTACAAGATGTTTGTAAACGATCACTCCTGGTGTGTCCAAAAAGTGCTTCGAACGTAATCCCCCTTAGGTATTCTACTCACCAAATCCAGGTGGTATATGGAGCCTTAGAAGTCTCTTTTAAATCGGGAATCATCCGTCACTCTCCTCCTGGCCCCAGCACAGCATCAGAAAAAATCCTCCCAGGGTGTGTTGATTCACAATCATGGGTGCATGCATGCAGTGTGAGAGGTCATGTAAGTGAGGGAGAGAAGCAGGACATAGTGTAAAATCAGTGGGTTTTGTTTGCACAGCAACTCTCCAGCTGGTAAGTCCCGGGTACAGCTACACCTGTGTGGACGATGCGTGGCATAGCCATGCCCTGACGCGTTTCGTGATAGGCTCACGTCTTCAGAGAGCTTCGTGTTCGAGTCAAACGTATGTTCCACTCGAACATCGTATGTTCGATCGTTCGTCGAAATATGAACAAAATGGGTCGTTTGCGCCAAATTCGAGTGACGCGCCACAGCCCATAATTCACTGCGGCATTGCGCACTTATGATTGGCCAAGCATGCACTATGACCCGCATGCTTGGCCAATCACAGCGCCATCAGTACAGAGAGCCGTAATTGGCCAAAGCCAAAGTGGCTTTGGCCAATTATGGCTCAGGGCTTTAGTACACGCCCACACTATAAAAGGCCGCCTGCAGGGCCGCCTCATGTAGTGTGTTGCGGCGCTGGTTAGAGATCAATGAGAGAGCGAGAGAGTGTCTTTTTTTTCTAGCTAGATAAAGCAGGCAGGCTAGTCAGTTAAATTTACAGTGTGTAGAGGATATATATACATCCCAGGTGTTGTACATATATTTATACACTGTATAGTTTAGTTAGATCAGTTCTTCCTAATTTGTCAGGCAGTTGATTGTGCTAGCTACAGTATTATCTCATGGTGCATTGCCCGTGTGCTCTGTAGTTTGCACCTAAAGCTACTTGGTGTTTACTGCACTTGTGCTCTGTAGTTTGCAACTAAACCTATTTGGTGTGTACTGCACTTGTGCTCTGTAATTTGCACCTAAACCTACTTAGTGTATACTGCAAGTGTGCTCTGTAGTTTGCACCTAAACCTACTTGGTGTTTACTGCAAGTGTGCTCTGTAGTTTGCACCTAAACCTACTTGGTGTTTACTGCAAGTGTGCTCTGTAGTTTGCACCTAAACCTACTTGGTGTTTACTGCACTTGTGCTCTGTAGTTTGCACCTAAACCTACTTGGTGTGTACTGCAAGTGTGTTCTGTAGTTTGCACCTAAACCTACTTGGTGTGTGCTGCACATGTGTTCTGTAATTTGCACCTAAATCTACTTAGTGTATACTGCAAGTGTGCTCTGTAGTTTGCACCTAAACCTAGTTGGTGTTTACTGCACTTGTGCTCTGTAATTTGCACCTAAACCTACTTGGTGTGTACTGCACTTGTGCTCTATAGTTTACACCTAAACCTACTTGGTGTGTACTGCAAGTGTGCTCTGTAGTTTGCACCTAAACCTACTTGGTGTGTACTGCAAGTGTGTTCTGTAGTTTGCACCTAAACCTACTTGGTGTGTGCTGCACTTGTGCTCTGTAATTTGCACCTAAATCTACTTAGTGTATACTGCAAGTGTGCTCTGTAGTTTGCACCTAAACCTACTTGGTGTTTACTGCACTTGTGCTCTATATTTTGCACCTAAACCTACTTGGTGTGTACTGCACTTGTGCTCTATAGTTTGCACCTAAACCTACTTAGTGTATACTGCAAGTGTGCTCTGTAGTTTGCACCTAAACCTACTTGGCGTGTACTGTACTTGTGCTCTATAGTTTGCACCTGAACCCACTTAGGGCTAGATTCAGAGAGAAGATACGACGGCATATCTCCAGATACGCCGTCGTATCTCTGAGTCCGGCCGGTCGTATCAATGCGTCGTTCCTGCGTCGAGTTTTTACGTCGTTTGCGTAAGTCGTTCGCGAATAGGGCTGGACGTCATTTAGGTTCACGTCGAAAGCAATGACGATTTGCGGCGGAATTTCGAGCATGTGCACTGGGATTTTTTCACGAACGGCACATGCACTGTTCATAAAAAACGTCAAATACGCCGGGTCACAGTTAATATACATAAAACATGCCCACATCATCCACATTTGAATTAGGCGGGCTTACGCCGACACAGATACGTTACGCCACCGTAACTAAGGGCGCAAGTTGTTTCTGAATACAGAACTTGCGCCCAAAATTACGGCGGTGTAACGTATATGAGATATGTTACGCCGGGCGGACAGATAGACCATTCTATCTGAATCTAGCCCTTAGTGTATACTGTAAGTGTGCTCTGTAGTTTGCACCTAAACCTACTTGGTGTGTACTGCACTTGTGCTCTATAGTTTGCACCTAAACCTACTTAGTGTATACTGCAAGTGTGCTCTGTAGTTTGCACCTAAACCTACTTGGTGTGCACTGCAAGTGTTTTCTATAGTTTGCACCTAAACCTACTTGGTGTGTACTGCACTTGTGCTCTTTAGTTTGCACCTAAACCTACTTAGTGTATACTGCAAGTGTGTTCTGTAGTTTGCACCTAAACCTACTTGGTGTGTACTGCACTTGTGCTCTGTAGTTTGCACCTAAACCTACTTAGTGTATACTGCAATAGGTAGATTCAGTAAGAGTTAGGCCGACTTATCAGTAGATAAGCCGGCCTAACTCAGAATCTACGCCGACGTATGTTTAAGCGTATGCTCAAACAGAGATACGCTTAAACATATCTAAGATACGACGGCTTGCGTCGTCCTATCTTAGATTGCAATTTTTCGGATGGCCGCTAGGTAGCACTTCCATTGCGGTCGGCGTAGATTATGTAAATGAGTTTGTACGCCGATTCACGAACGTACGCCCGGCCGCCGCAGTCGATTTACGCCGTTTCAGTAAGGCCTTAGGAAGCCTAAAGTTATTCCACCTATTAGGTGGAATAACAATGTTAAAGTATGGCCGCCGTTCCCGCCGCGAGGTTCGAATTTTTAACGTCGTTTGCGTAAGTCGTCCGCGAATCGGGATTTACATTGTTTACGTCCACGTCGAAATCAATAGGCCCGTGTGGCATACGTAACCGCAATTCACACTGGGAAATGTAGTCGCCCGGCGCATGCGCAGTGTTTAAAAAACGTCAAAAACTTGAGGTCAAGCCTCATTACCATTAAACACGTCCCCCCAACCCATTTGAATTAGGTGCCCTTACGCCCGCCGCATTTACACTATGCCGCCCTAAGTAAGGAGGCAAGTACTTTGAGAATACAGTACTTGCCTCTCTTACTTAAGGCGGCGTAGTGTAAACACGCTAGGCTACAAGTGTGCTCTGTAGTTTGCACCTAAACCTACTTGGTGTGTACTGCACATGTGCTCTGTAATTTGCACCTAAACCTATTTAGTGTATACTGCAAGTGTGCTCTGTAGTTTGCACCTAAACCTACTTGGTGTTTACTGCACTTGTGCTCTATAGTTTGCACCTAAACCTACTTGGTGTGTACTGCAATTGTGCTCTAGAGTTTGCACCTAAACCTACTTAGTGTATACTGCAAGTGTGCTCTGTAGTTTGCACCTAAACCTACTTGGTGTGTACTGCACTTGTGCTCTATAGTTTGCACCTAAACCTACTTGGTGTGTACTGCACTTGTGCTCTATAGTTTGCACCTAAAGCTACTTGGTGTGTACTGCCAGTGTGCTCTGTAGTTTGCACCTAAACCTACTTGGTGTGTACTGCCAGTGTGCTCTGTAGTTTGCACCTAAACCTACTTGGCGTGTACTGCCTTTGTCCTCTGCAGGCCATTAATATGTCTGGAAGGACAACAAGGAGAGTCAGAGAGTCACATGGGCAAGCAGGCTCTGTGTCTAGAGGCAACAGTGCTGGTCGTGGACACGGTGCATCCTCATCAGCACATGGCCGTGGGACACGCTCGTCCTTGTTTTCGGCAGCTGGCCGTGTTGAGCCGCAACATGCCGAAGACTTGGTAGAGTGGATGACCAAGCTGTCCTCATCCTCCTCATCCTCTCTCACCCAGGCTCAGGGTACTATGTCTGGAAAAGTAGCTGCCAAGGCGTCCTCTTCCCTCTGCTCAATGGCATCACTAACTCCTTCCCTAGCCCCACCATGTCCTCTTGAGGAGTCCCCTGAACTGTTTGAACACAGTGTTGGGTACATGCTGCATGAGGATGCGCAGCGTTTTGAAGGCTCCGATGATGGTACACAGCTAGAGGATGGCAGTAACGTGAGCCCAGAGAGAGGGGGTACCCAAGAAGGACAGCAATCTGGCAGTCATGTTCCCCCAGCTGCAGCATACTGCCAGGTTTTCAACAGTGATGAGGAGGGAGGGGATGATGAGGTCACTGACTCTACGTGGTGCCTGATAGGAGAGGGGAGGAGGAGGAGGCACAGGCACATCTCCAACGAGGCAGGATGCCCTCCAGTGGCCAGCTTAAGGGCAGCACACCAACTGCATTACAACGAAGAGCTACGCCTGTGCAGGGCGCTGCTGTGTCTCAGCGTTATTCCAAAAGTTCTTTGGTGTGGGCCTTTTTTGAGATGAGTGCATCAGATCGCACCGCTGCTATTTACAACATATGTCTCAAGCGTATCTCGCTTGCCAAAACATCACCCGCTTGGGCACCACATGCTTGACCAGACATATGTCGACCTGCCATGCAGTTCGTTGGCAAGCATACCTCAAAGACCCACACCAAAGAACAAAGCGGACCTCCCCTTGCCCCTCATCAGCTGGAATCTCCAACCCCACTATACCCTCCGTCCTCTCTGAAGCCTTCAATGATAGGACTGAAGGTGTAGAATTAGGTGTGTCACAGCCTAGTACATGCGGGCAATCCACTATCGGTACACCGATGGCAGATTGTACCAGGCAAATTTCCCTGCCCCAGCTGTTGCAGCGCCGAAAGAAGTACTCTCCCAGCCATCCATATGCCCAGCGGTTGAATGCTAGCTTAGCTAAATTGCTAGCACTTCAACTACTGCCTTTTCAGTTGGTAGATTCTGCTCCCTTCCGTGAGTTTGTGGAATGTGCGGTACCTCAGTGGCAAGTTCCCAAATGCCACTTTTTCTCACGGAAGGCAAATCCGGCTCTCTACCACCATGTGGAAGGCAATGTCCATGCCTCGCTGGACAGGGTGGTCAGTGGTAAGGTGCATATTACCTCTGACTCATGGTCCAGCAGGCATGGACAGGGACGTTACCTATCTTTCACAGCGCATTGGGTGACTCTGCTGGCAGCTGGGAAGGACGCAGGGCAAGGTACAGTAGTGTTGGAGGTTGTTACGCCACAACGCCTCCAAAATGCTACTACTGGTTGTGACACACCTCTCTCCTCCACCCCCTCCTCTTCTTCTTCCTCTGTGGCCTCTTCCTGTGCTGATGTGTCCTCGGAACCAGCGGTGCTCCGTAGGTGTTCGAGGGGCTACGCAGGTATGCAGGCAAAGAGATGCCATGCGGTGCTTGAGCTGGTGTGCTTGGGAGACAGGAGTCACACTGGGGCAGAGGTTCTGTCAGCTCTGCAGGGGCAGGCTCAGAGGTGGTTGACGCCATGCCAGCTTAAGCCAGGAATGGTGGTTTGTGACAATGGCACCAACCTCCTCTCTGCCCTGCGACAGGGACAACTGACCCATGTGGCCTGTTTTGCTCATGTTCTTAATTTGGTGGTGCAGCGGTTCTTGGGCAGGTACCTGGGCTTACAGGATGTCCTGAAGCAGGCCAGGAACGTCTGTGTGCATTTCCGAAGGTCATATAATGCCAGTGCTCGGCTAGCAGACCTCCAAAGGGAATACAACCTGCCCAAGAACCACCTAATCTGTGACATACCCACCAGGTGGAACTCTACGTTGGCCATGCTGCAGCGGCTGCACACGCAGCAGAGGGCTATCAATGAGTATCTGTGCCAATATGGCAGCAGAACTGGGTCACGGAAGCTTGTTTTTTTTTTGCACGGTCCTGTCACCATTTGATGAGGCCACGAGGATGGTGAGCAGTAACAGTGCATGCATCAGTGAGACTGTCCCTCTTATTCACATGTTGGAGCACACGCTACGTGGAATAATGGACAGGGCCCTTAAGGCAGAACAGAGGGAGGAAGAGGAGGACTTCCTTACCTCTCAAGGCCCCCTTTATCCAGACAGTGGTCCTGCTTGCCTACCTAACAGGAGGAAGAAGACGAGGAGGAGGAGGATTGTATCAGCGTGGAGGTGGAGCCTAGCACTCAGCATCAGCAGCAGTCTTCAAGGGATCAATTACTGTCCCAAGGAACCCATGGACTTTTATGTGGCTGGGATAAGGTGGCTGCGGATCCTGTTGTCCTCAGTGACCCAGAGGACTCTGCCCTGAATGCCTCAGCAAACCTACGCCGCATGGCCTCCCTGATCCTGCAAAGTCTGCGTAAGGATCCTCGTATTCGTGGTATCAAGGAGAGGGATCATTACTGGCTGGCAACTCTCCTTGATCCACGTTACAAGAATAAGGTTGCGGACCTTATCTTGCCATCGCAGAGGGAGCAGAAGATGAAACATCTTCGGGAGGCCTTGCAGAAAGGTCTGTGCAGCGCGTTCCCAGAGATTGGGGGGGTCACCAAATCCTGGTTCTGGACTGCGTGTTGCTGAGGCTTCGGTGAGTCACAGAAGGAGCGGTGAAGAAGGTGGCCTTCTGACCGATGCGTTCAGACAATTTTTTAGTCCGCAGCCCCAAGGTATGACCGGTTCCAGCAACCATCGCCTGCGTCTGGTTTACATGGTGAGGGAATACCTAGGGGCAAGATCAGACTTGGACACCTTTCCAACTGAAAATCCGCTGGCTTACTGGGTCATGAGGATGGATTACTGGCCAGAGCTTGCACAGTACGCAATTGAGCTACTGACTTGTCCTGCATCCAGCGTTCTTTCAGAACGCACATTCAGTGCTGCTGGAGGCTTTGTGACTGATCACAGGGTGCGCCTCTCCACCGACTCCGTCGATCAACTGACCTTCATAAAAATGAATCAGGCTTGGATCACCACCAGCTACCAAGCACCTGATGCTGTTGTAACTGAATAAGTTTTTTTGAAATGTCAGATCCCTTGGAGACTGCCTATGCTGATGCTGAGTGACTATCCTGTTATGCTGACTGAATATCCTTTTCCTCCTCAATGATCTTGCTGATAGCTTGTAAGAACATTGGGCCAGATCCATAAAGCAGATGCGCCGACTTAACTCGAGATATGCGTCGTAATTAAAATTTGCGTTGCGCGTATCTTTGCGCCTGATCCTCAAAACGGGATACGCCTGAAATTCCGGTATTTCCGTCCTACCTAAAAAAATTACACCGGCGCTTCTTCGCGCGCAAATTACGCTAGACACGCAGCTGTTTTGATAGGCAAAGATGCAAATGAGGGAGATAGGGCGATCCACAAAATTAAGTGTGTGCGCCGTAGATTACGCCCTGTGCGCTTCTGTTAGTTTCCCGGTGGGAAGTTACACTTTATAAAAGGTGCCCTAATTTTACACCTGCCGTGTAAAGGTCAGCTAAAGCAACACCATTAAGGAAGAGCTGAGCACACACACTTGCTGGACTACAATCTGTCTGCCAACATGCCAGGGCCATCCATGATCATAACTGCACTAGTGACTTTAGACGCGCTAAGAAGGAGGAGGGAACGGAGGAGGAGGAGGGCACAGGAGAGGGTATACCGCAGTCGCCTAGATGTCTTTACCATGGGGGAAGCAGAGGTGTATCGCACCTTCAGATTCAGTCGTGAAGCCATCATGGAAATAACCACAATCCTGCAGGATGATCTCACCAGCCCAACACAACGATCACATTCAGTGCAGCCACTGCTCAAGGTACTGGCAACACTGCATTTCCTGGCCACTGGCTCTTTTCAGCACACAAGTGGAGGTGTGGCTGGGATGGCACAATCCTCCATGAGCAGATGTGTGCACCAGGTTGTCCCTGCAATCCTGAGACGCATGGCCAATCAATTCATCAAACCCTCCCAGGAGGTCCTGGCATTCAATCAATGTACAGGTGATAGTGGATGCCAAATACCTCATATGACATGTCTGTGCCAAATTCCCAGGATCCAGCCATGACAGCTATGTATACCGTCAGAGCAACATCTCCAGAGAATTGGAACAGAACGTGTATGGGGACAGCTGGCTGGTTGGTGAGTGACATGGGTGTCAGGTATGACTGTCCCCCCCCATGATGCAAACATCACGAGGGGCACATGCATGACTAACATCCTCCTGTCTTTTCCCTTCCAGGTGACTCTGCATATGCACTGGGACCCCATCTTATGACTCCATACCGGAACCCCCAAACCCCAGGAGAGGAAAACTACAATGCTGCACAAATACGCACCCGTGCAGTGGTGGAACGCACATTTGGCCTCCTGAAGTCACGTTTCCAATGCCTGGATAAGTCTGGGGGTACCCTGTTGTATTGCCCAGACTTTGTGTGCCAGATCATCGGTGCATGTTGTATTCTGCACAACTTCGTAGTGAAAAGGGTCCTGGAGATTGACATATGTGATGACCTGACCCCCGAACCGGACAATCCCCCCCCAACCAACTCTGCCCGGTCTGCTGAGGGAACAGCAGCCAGGAGACGCCTCGCAGAAGGCATCTTTGCACAGTAAACGCATCAGATGGAGCACAGCTAGACCATCAATCATATATCTGTATGACATGAGTACGTTTCCAGTACTAGTCTACGTGGGCATTACCACTCCACAGTAGACGTTTTTTCCAAAATAATAATTTTCACGTCTGTGAATATATGAATCTTTAAATGTTCTTTAATGATGACGTCATTTGTGGATTTGCTTTAAGGGACAGCTACCTCAAAAGGTGCATGATGTCTGCACCTAGGTTGCTGCCCCAGGCGTACAAATAGGATTTCTACATGACATTCTGTAGACTATACTCTGTATTGCTGCATATGTAAAAGATTACTTTACTTGTCTATTTATATACTGCCACCTAGTGGTGGATGCGTTTATGTCCAGGGACCTTCTGTGCCTCCGTATATGGTCATCACACATATACCCCCGGGGGCTGCCCCCTCTGTGTTCCAGTTGTATACACATACACTGGTTATGTACCATCCGACACCCGTGGATCACGCCCGTTGGGCGCCCAGGGGTGATCGCCAGATCAGCACTTGCTCTGAACCATGGCGGAGGCCATGGTGCTGCGATCATCCGCCACTACAGTGCACCGCCGTGTGTGGGCTAAAACACACTGCCAGAGACACATCGGCGCTCTCTCATCCCGCCCAGGGGGCGGATCCACCTCGTCATCCCCCAGGGGCGGTCCCCCACACGCCACGTCAGGAGGGGAATCCCTCTGCCTCTCCTGACGCACTATGCCCGCCCACCTCAGCGCTCTGACGTTCACCACGTCAGAGCTCTTGGGGTGCATATAAGCAGCACATTCAGTGGAGACAATCCGCCCAGGCATCAGCAGGCAGACCGTGCCTAAACGCAGCCACTACACCCAGGTAACGTTCTAAGTTTTTCAAACCTCGACAGGGAGCCTGCACTGCCCTCCTTTTATTCATGGAGGACAAGTGCATACTGCATAGCTCTGATATTGTTCTTCTTTTTTTACTAGGGAACTGTCTCCTTTGGACTTTCCCCTTTTTTGTCTTGGTTTATCAGTGTGTGGCCATTTCAGCCCTGCATCCCTGTGGGGATCCCTCTATCTCTGTATGGTACACACATTGGAAGTATCTTAAGGTACACATAAATTACATCTTTATGTATCCTTTTTTTTTCTTTCTTCGCTGCTTTTGTTTTTTATATTTTATTTTTAATTTTCCAAATCAATTTTCATTTGTAATCATCCCAGATTGCCTTATATATTGGACGCATCTGGTTCCAATCAGCCTGTTTTTTCTGACATAAGCTACATGGTATTCATTCCATGGAAACTTGAGATGTAAGTTTACACTGCCCATATTTGTCATGATATATATTTAACTGATTGTCATTATTTGATGCATATATTGCATCCAATTACAAGCCTAAAAAGCCAACATATATATGAGCTTTTGCCTAATATATATGTGTACATTTAAATATTCATTTATTTATTTTTATATTTCTTTATTACTATCATCCTTATGGGCTTACTTTTATCAATTATCTCCAATGCTGTCCATGCATACAATATACAGCAGGTGAATACTCTTATGTCACCTGTAAATAATTCTTTCACACCTTTTCTTTCTCTATATACTCCCCCAATTTTGTATCCTTCCATAGATATAAGAGTATATCCTTTTCTGATATTATTATTCTGACGTTACCTGCTTTTATATGCGCCCCCCAGTGTGACCCATGGATCATCCATGACCTGTATCGTATACCGACTTTCCATCTAGCAACCATTGGTGGACACGCCTGGGAAATTTGTGTGCGATCACTGCTGAGGTACAGACACCGGTCCAGGGCATTTGTTTATTCACATAGTGGTGGCAGTCTTAGACGAGCATCAGTTTCAATTTTTTATGCGCTTATATTCTTAATTTAGCTGTTTTTTATATTAAACGTGTTGATCATTATAGCTACAGTAAATGGCGGTTATGTCCGCAGAATGATTTTTCTATATTATGTAAAAATTTGAAATACACCATACTTACTTGTCTTTCATTTATAGATAATATAGTATGCACCCCTGTCCCTGAAGAAGCCCGACGGGCGAAACATGTTGGACCCCCTGCATCCATTACTCTGTCACCCCACAAATTGGTGAAATATATTATCTTATGTGATCATGTTTTCTATTTTACATATTTATGTATATGTTCAATGTTAATTAAATTATATTTATCTAAACAAATTTTTGTCATGTCTGATCCCTGCGGTATCTCAGCAAACTCTTTGTAATTATTATACATATTCCTTATCGCATTCGCATAGTCCCACGCCACATCCCAGAACTGGGAACCTATATTCATTTATCTACCCGGGACGGTAATGCTTTTTGGAATTATTTCTCCCATATACTGTGGAAAAGCTCTATATGTACTCCATATATCTCTCTCTTTCTTTTGTATGCCAGCGGGGGTCCTCGTCTCCCCCCCCGCCGCATTGATCTGATCCGTGATTTTTTTTATCATGTCCTTCCTCTGGGCCGGGGAGGTGTTCCGGCTCTCAGGGCCATGCAAAAAACGCGCCGTAACTTAAATGACATAAGTTTGGACTAACTTAATTTGCGCCGCTGTTTGTGGATCTGGCCCATTGTGGGCACGGCCACCAGTGCCTAAAGCCCAAGTTTTCTGCCCCTGTTTAACAGGGGCGTGTAATTACAATTCTTGATCTAATATTTCACAGCAGGGCGTTCCAGCACCCACCAAGACTACAGTGTTGTGGCAACACCAACACCTAGGGCCCAAATTTCTGCAGAGTATATACGGCAGGCCCCTACTTTCAAACATACAACTTACAAACGACTCCTACTTGCAAACGGAAGGAGACAACATGAAGTGAGAGGAGGGAAATTCTCTTCTGTAAGAGGTGTCTCCTGTCCACTGATGCTTTATCACCAATCCTTGTTTCACAAAAAAAAATTCAAAAATTCTTTTGTCATTGGGACAGAAAGTGAGGTGCAATCTTCTGAACAGATGCACACAGACAGCAAAACAAATGTTACAGGGGTGATAACCCTTCTCTATGTTTTCAGAAAAGCTTAAAAAAAGATTTTGTGGCTGAAGCTACACTTTAAAGAAGTACCAGTTGAAAATTACAAACAGATTCTACTTAACAACAAACCTACAGTCCCTGTCTGCTTTGCACCGCCTATATACCGCTGTTCAAAGTATATAGGGCCAAAGGGGCTAGTAATGACCTGGGGGGAGGGGGGCGGGGAAACCCATGATATTTTTCTCTGTGATTTTCATCCATATTGCAGGGACCAAACATTACATTAAAGCCGCAAGCAGTCTTAAATGACTTTTTTCTTATAGTAATCTCATTTTGTGCAGGGACAGTTCTAAACACATGCCACTACTATAGACACCCAGCAGGTACGATATTTAACCACTTCCTTACTGGGCACGTAAACACCCCTCCTGACCAGACCAATTTTCAGCTTTCAGCGCTCTCATACTTTGAATGAGAATTACTAAGTCATGCAACACTGTACCCAAATTAATATTTTGTCCTTTTTTTCATACAAATAGAGATTTCTTTTGGTGGTATTTGATTACCTCTGGGTTTTTTATTTTTTGCGCTATTAATAAAAAAAGACCGGAAATTTTGAGAAAAAAAATATTATTTCTTAGTTTCTGTGATAAAATGTTGCAAATTATAAATTTTTCTTCATACATTTTGGCCACAATTTATACTGCTACATGTCTTTGATAAAAATAACCAACATTTTTTGGAAATTATTTGGTATGTGTGAAAGTTTTAGAGTCAACAAGCTATAGTGCAAATCATAAAAAATTGTCACATCTGATCAGACCTGATGTACTGAAGGCCTATATCATTTCTTGAGACCCTAACAAGCCAGGAAAGTACAAATGCCCCCCAAATAACCCCTTTTTGGAAAGTAGACATTCCAAAGTATTTAGTAAGAGGCATGGTGAGTTATTTGAAGTTGTAATTTTTTCCCAGAATACTTTGCAAAAAAGAGATTTTTAATACAGCTTACCTGTAAAATCTTTTTCTTGGAGTACATCACGGGACACAGAGCGGCATTCATTACTATATGGGTTATATGGAGTACCCTCAGGTGATGGACACTGGCAATCTTCAAACAGGAAATGCCCCTCCCTATATAACCCCCTCCCATAGGAGGAGTACCTCAGTTTTGTAGCAAGCAGTATGCCTCCCAAAATGGTCCCCAAAAGAGGGGTGGGAGCTCTGTGTCCCGTGATGTACTCCAAGAAAAAGATTTTACAGGTAAGCTGTATTAAAAATCTCTTTTTCTTTATCGTTACATCACGGGACACAGAGCGGCATTCATTACTATATGGGATGTCCCAAAGCAATGCTTACAATGAGGGGAGGGAGAACATCTCCAAGACAAAAGGATTTAAAGCGGGGGTTCACCCTATCGAAGGGAAATTTTTTTTTTACCTTAAAATCAGGCATTGTAGCGCGAGCTACAGTATGCCTGTCACGAATTTTTTACCGCCGTACTCACCTTGTAGTCGTCCATCGAAGATTCCGGGGAATGGGCGTGCCTCTGGAGACGGAGGATGATTGACGGCCGGCTCTGGCGCGTCACGCTTCTCCGGAAATAGCCGAAATAGGCTCGGTCTTCACGACGCGTGCGCATAGCCTGTGCGCACGCGTCGTGAAGAGCCGAGACCTACTCCGGCTGTCTTCGGGGAGAGTGACGTGCCAGGGCCGGCCGTCAATCATCCTCCCTCTCCATAGGCACGCCCATTCCCCGCGGGAGCCGGAATCTACGATGGACGACTACAAGGTGAGTACGGGGTTAAAAAAATCGGGACAGGCATACTGTAGCTCGCGCTACAATGCCTGTCTCGATGGTAAAATGTGTCGGGGGGGGTGAACTACCGCTTTAATTTAGAGATATACTCAAATCATAATAAATCCAACTTAGTTGAGAAAAATAATTTTAAATTTTAAATTTAACTCAAAAAAGGGGAGCCCCCGGAATCCGAGGGTCTCAAACTGCAGCCTGCAGCACTGCCTGCCCAAAGGCTGTATCAGTATTCCTTCTTACGTCCAACTGGTAGAATTTTGTAAACGTGTGGACAGAAGACCAGGTTGCCGCCTTGCAAACTTGAGCCATAGAGATCTGGTGATGTGCTGCCCAGGAGGCGCCCATGGCCCTAGTAGAATGAGCCTTTAATGATACTGGAGGAGGCAACCCTTTCAAGCCGTAGGCCTGAGTGATTAACTGCTTAATCCACCTAGAGATGGTGGACTTTGCAGCTGCCTGCCCTTTCTTGGGCCCATCCGGTAAAATGAACAACACATCCGTTTTCCGGATCTTCTCTGTAGCTTTATGATAGGCCTTCATGGCCCTGACAATATCCAAGGTATGCAGCAACCCTTCCTTTCTGGAAGTAGGTTTAGGGAAGAAGGATGGTAATACCAAATCCTGGTTAAGATGAAAACTGGATATAACCTTCGGTAGGAAGGAAGGATGAGGGCGGAGAACGACCTTGTCCTTATGAAAAATAAGATATGGTTCCTTACAGGATAAGGCCGCCAGTTCCGATACTCTTCTTGCGGAAACTATGGCGACCAAAAATACTAACTTCCTTGTCAGTAAAACCAAAGGAATTTCAGCCAACGGCTCAAAAGGTTGTTTCTGTAAACTTGACAGAACAAGATTTAAATCCCACGGACAAAGCGGGGATTTAACTGGAGGTTTAATACGTAAGACCCCTTGAAGGAAGGTCTTAACTAGCGAGTGGGTGGCCAGCGGCCGCTGAAACCCCACTGACAAAGCTGAAATCTGTCCTTTGATTGTGCTTAATGCCAGTCCTTTATCCACTCCTAGCTGGAGAAAACTTAATACTCTATCGATGGTAAACTTGCGAGAAAGCCATAGCTTGGACTCACACCAGCCTACATAGGCCTTCCAGACCCTGTAATAAATCACCCTAGAGACCGGTTTCCTGGCTCTGATTAGGGTAGAGATTACCTTCTGAGACAGACCTCTACCCCTGAGAATCAGGGATTCAGCTTCCAGGCCGTCAAATTTAGATGCCGTAAGGCAGGGTGGAGGATCGGACCTTGCGATAGCAGGTCTGGCCGTAGAGGAAGAGTCCAAGGGTCTCCCACTACCATCTTTAGGATTAGTGAGTACCATGTCCTTCTGGGCCATGCTGGAGCTACCAGGATGACTGGTATGTGCTCCACCCTGATCCTGCGCAGCAGGCGGGGTAGTAACTGGAGCGGGGGAAAAGCATAAATAAGCTTGAACTGATGCAAAGGGCAAACCAGCGCATCGGTTCCGCAGGCCATCGGATCCCTTGAGCGGGATATGAACCTGTCTAGCTTCTTGTTGAGTCTCGATGCCATGACATCCACGTCCGGCACTCCCCATCTTTGGCAGAGTGCTTGAAAGATTTGTGGATGCAGAGACCATTCCCCCGGCAATAGAGTCTGGCGGCTTAAGAAGTCCGCCTGAAAGTTGTCCACTCCTGGAATAAATATTGCCGATATGCAGGGCACATGAGCCTCTGCCCATAGGAGAATCAAGCTCACCTCTCTCTGAGCGGCTTGACTCCTGGTTCCCCCTTGGTGATTTATGTATGCCACGGCCGTGGCATTGTCTGATTGAATTCTCACCGGGAACCCCTGCAATTTTGACGTCCAAGCCCTGAGGGCTAGTCGAGCAGCTCTGAGCTCCAAGATGTTGATGGGCAACTGCCTCTCTGGCTTTGCCCAAGTACCTTGGCGAGTGCAACCATCCAAAATTGCTCCCCAGCCCGTCAGGCTGGCGTCTGTGGTCACTATCTTCCAGGCCACTGGGCTGAAAGATTTCCCCTTCAGTAGATTCTGAGGGTCTAACCACCAACACAGACTTTGTTGGACTCTTGATGAGAGCGGACACGGGATATCCAAGGCCTGTGGCCTTCTGCTCCATGCTGACAGGATGGCTGCCTGCAGGATGCGAGTGTGGCTCTGGGCGTACGGTACCGCCTCGAATGTGGCCACCATCTTGCCTAGTAACCTCATACATAGGCGAATAGTCGGTTCTTTCTTGCTTAGAACCAGTAGGATTAATTCCTTGATGGCTTTGACCTTCATCAGAGGTAGAAACACCCTTTGTTGTTCTGTGTCTAACCTCATGCCGAGATATTCCAACTGCCTTGTGGGCTGGAATGCTGACTTTTCTCGATTTAGGACCCAGCCGAACCTCTCGAGGTATTGGACCGTGAGGGCCACTGCTCGCTCCAAGCCGGGAGACGAGTGATCTATGACTAGGAGGTCGTCCAGATATGCTAGGATCGTGACCCCTTGGATCCTTAGCTTGGCTAGGATTGGAGCTAGGACCTTCGTGAACACCCGGGGGGCCGTAGCCAACCCGAAGGGAAGCGCCACGAATTGGAAATGACGCAAAGCCACCATAAAGCGTAGATATCTTTGATGTGGCTGATAAATTGGAACATGAAGGTAGGCATCCTTTATGTCTATGGACGCCATGAAGTCGTCCTTTTGGAGTGTGGCAGCTGCTGACCGCACGGATTCCATCCGAAATGAGCGGACCTTTAGGTATGCATTTACCATCTTTAGGTCCAAAATTGGCCTGACATCTCCATTGGACTTTGGGATGATGAATAGGTTGGAGCAGAAACCCAGCCCCTGTTCCAGGACTGGTACCTCTACTATTACTTCCTGGGAGAGTAGATGATTTAATGCCGACATTAATGCGGCTCCCTTCTCCGGATCGTTTGGAATCCTCGACTCCTGGAAATGAGGAGGAGGAAACCTTAGGAAGTCTAATTTGTAGCCCGTGGCCACGGAAGACCGTACCCACTTGTCGGGAATGCTGGCTTCCCAAACCTCTGAAAAGAGACGCAGCCTTCCCCCCACCTTCGTGGGTGGGGGCGCCCCTTCATAAGGTCGGCTTGGGGGCTGGTTTTGCTGGTTTGCGAAACCACTGCTTTCTGCCTCTAGCAGCCTGTCCCTGCGACTTGCTGTTGAAGCTGAAGTTTGCTTTCGCAGGAGGCCGTCGATACTGTTTGGCATTAGAGGGCCCCTGCCCAGGGGAGTACTGTCGTTTAAACGCAGGCCCCTGAAACTTCCTTTTAGTTGGCAAAAGAGTGCTTTTGCCGCTTGAAATGGTCTGAATGTATTTATCCAGGTCTTCTCCGAAGAGTCGTCCTCCATGGAAGGGGCACCCTACCAGGAGCTTCTTGCATGGGGCTCGGCCTCCCAGCTTTTTAACCATAAGAGTCTTCTCATATGGATAAGGGATAACGATAAACGTGACGCTTGCTGGATAGAATCCTTAATCGCGTCTACCGTAAAGCGTATGGCCCTAGGGACATCCGAAAATTCTTCTGCCTGCTGGGCAGGAATAAGTTTAAGCATCTGCTTAGTTTGATCCGATAATGCTTGAGCAACCCCAATCGCAGCCACAGCTGGCTGCACTACTGCCCCTGCAGTAGTGAAGGAGTTCTTAAGTAGTGCTTCCAAGCGTTTATCAACCGGATCCTTGAACACCTGTATGTTTTCTACAGGGCATGTTAAAGATTTGTTAACACATGAGATGGCTGCGTCCACCGCAGGGGTAGCCCATCTCTTGGAAAATGTATCTTCCATAGGATATAGGGCAGAGAATCTTTTAGGTGGTAAAAAGATCTTATCTGGCTTGCTCCAATCTTGGAACAAAACTTCCTCTAGCAGAGGATGGATCGGAAACACCGCATTGCTTTGAGGCGCCCTTAGTGAGCCCAAAGCTGAAACCGTCGATACTTGGAGATCTGGTACTGGCAAGTTGAATGCACTATGGACCAAGTCCGTTAAGGCTTGAATCCACCAGCTCTCCCCTTGGGAGACTGCTCCAGACTCCTCTGTATCCGGGTCCTCGATCCCCGAACCTACTTGGTCCTTGTCCAAGAGGTCGTCCAATTCCCCTGAGGAAAGGACCTCCTCTTCTGAGGGTCCACGCTCGGGCGACGGAGATCAAATCCGTTTACTGCCCCGCATAGCCGTGGCTATCATTTTTCCCATTCTTTTCTCCATCTCTTTTAAAGAGGTGAGTAATACCTCGTCCGTGACCATCTTAGGGTTGGACTGACCCGAGCCAGCTCCACCCCCAGATCCCGATGGCCCCAAGGCTCTCTCTGGGGAAAGCAGCGGCATAACCTTGTCCGAGACCTCAGACTCTCTGGGGGAATCCCCACCTCTTGTACCCTCTGACCCGGATGCCATGGTACAATACCGAGGTACGCCTGCTAACTTATCGGTACTTGGAACTATAAATAGTTAATTGCCCAAACACCTGTTTGGGGGATAAAAAATGCCTCCTCTCCCCTTGATGGATTTTTAACTTTTTTTTTTTTTTTTTTTTTTTTTTTTTTAAATCCAAGAAAGAAAAAGCATTCTGTCCCCCTTAGTAGTATTGCCAAGAAAAAACTATTGAGATAGAAAAGAACAGCCTATTTCTAGGCTTGAAGACAGTCTTATGAAGACTGTAATATCTTTTCTGGCCACTGTGTGTCCTCGGCGCCCCGTGATGCCGCTCTGGTCTTTTCCTCCTCAGTTCCAACGTAGAATGAGCTGATGGAACGAAAAAGGAAGGGCCGCCCCTTCCTTAAGCAATTGACCCGCCCTTCCCCCCTCAGCTTAACGGCGCGAATTGCGCCTATAACACGGGGACGCGCGCGCCGACTGGGGGGGGGGGGGTTGGGGGGAAGGGAGTCCTCTCCACGAGGAGGTCAGCGTTTGCCTGCCTTGCAGGCTTTGAGGAGGAAGAACCGATGCAGCATCGCCTGGAGGCTTGCAGGTAAGCACAGCTCTCTGAACACACACACACACACACACACACACACACACACACACACACACACACACACATACACACATACACACACACAGGCCCCACTCAATGCTTTTTCAACACTACCAGGGAGGTCACTTCTTATGGGGAATAATACACATAGAGCCATCCTATCATTAAGATATGTGACTTGTTTTGCCAGATGCAGCGCATAACTTTAGGCATGTCCCCTGTGACCCCCCAGAAAAAACCTGCTAAGAACCAAGTTCCGCAAGTTTTCCCCTCACTTACCTGCTCCATGCCGCAGGACTTTGCCAAGCAAGAGGCCCAATCTTCCCCCATATCCGTGGGGCTGTCTAGACCTTCAGGCCCTGGGTTCCTATGAAGGATCCACTGTCCTGGGCCCATATAGCACTCTGGCAACAGAAACATTAGGCCCCCAAAGGTTTCTAAGTTCTGGGCCCAGGGTCCAGCTCTCTAAAAAGAAAAGCATTATGGGCTATACCCCAAGGGTTTGGGGTCCGGTTACTGACCACTTTAGCACTGAGGCCTTTGGACAGAACCGGTTAGCTCACCTAATACCAAGGATGCGGAGGCAAGCTAAACCATGACTAACACCTAAGACACTGGCGTAAAAACTGAGGTACTCCTCCTATGGGAGGGGGTTATATAGGGAGGGGCATTTCCTGTTTGAAGATTGCCAGTGTCCATCACCTGAAGGTACTCCATATAACCCATATAGTAATGAATGCCGCTCTGTGTCCCGTGATGTAACGATAAAGAAATTAAGATTTTTATTTTTCATTTAAAAAATTTCTCAAAATTGTCATTGTAATAGCTTATTTCTCTCACATGGCATGTGCATACCACAAATGACACCCCAAAATACATTCTGCTACTCCTCTTGAGTAAAACGATACCCCATGTGTGAGGCTTTTTCACTGCCTGGCCACATACAGAGGCCCAAAATGCAGGGGGCGCCATCGGGGGTTTTAGGAGCATAAATTGCACATCTAACTAGTTGACTACCTATTACACTTTTGAAGGCCCTGGAACACCAGGACAATGGAATTACCCACAAAGTGACCCCATTTTGGAAAGATAACACCCCAACGTATAATCTATGAGTCTTTTGAACAGTTTATTTTTTTTACACAAAGTTGGGGTGTAAAACTAAGATATTTCCAACACATAGCTTGTTCATAGCAAAAATGACACCCCAAAATACATTCTGCTACTCCTCCTGAGTAAAACGATACCCCATGTGTGAGGCTTTTTCACTTTTTTTTTTTTTTTTACTAGTAATGGCAACAATCAGCGTCTCTCTGCCTGTCGCCCCCCGCCTCACAGCCTCTCAAGTCTTACTCTTCGGGCCCCCGGCTACTATCGTCAGGGAAGGCAAGGAGATAGGCAGGTGGCTGGCCAGGATTTGAGCCAAGGCAGAAGAACATGCGAGCGGAGCTGAATGGGCATGCGCCCGAAACTGAAGAAATATCCCCTCCGCTCCGACCAGCACATGATCATCAGAAAAGGGCACAGATAATAAAAAAAATACAACCCTCCTAAGCTAGTAGGCACGGCGGAGCGGGGGTGTTTAATTCAATTTTTTTTAAATTGCCCCTGCCCCCTATTAAATCCAGGACAAAACCAGGGACGGACTTGGTCTGAGGACAGTGTCCTCAATCAGGGGACTGTCCCCTGAAACTGGGGATGTCTGGTTACCCTACTCTGCCAGGACTTTTAGCGTTTTCAAAAAGCAAAAGTGCTGGACCCCAGAGCCCAGTCCTCCGACGAGAGACATTACAGGCGATACCTCGTGCGCGAGGCCCGGATACCATCCAATTGGGGCGTAATAAATTAAGCATCTTGGATGGACCCGAAGTATAGCTCTTTTGCCCAAAGGGCCTCCATGGCAGGGCTTCCTTTAGCACTCATTCTCATCGCATCCAATCTTCTTAGACACTGGCGAAAAAACTGAGCTACTTCCTGTTTGAGAGGGGTTATATGGAGGGAAACTTGTTCTCATAGGTTGTGCCAGTGTCCAATCACCTCTGGTGACCATACAACCCACTATGTAATGACTAAGGCTCTGTGTCCCGTGGTGTATGATAAATAAACAGTTTAAGCACATGTATGCTGATGGATAGATGAAGGGCAGATGACTGGAGTGAGCCCAACCCTCCTTAAAGGAGAAGAAACACACTAAACACCCAGCACATTGCACAATGGCAGCAAAGGTGCTAGTGCGTTGCCATAACTTCAAACCTTCCTGCCAGATTCCCTCTCGTTCCTAGATGGGCTTCAGCTTTAGATACATCACTCTTGGTTTCTATGTCATGGGAAGCAGTGACTAGGGATCGGTTCGCACCAGAACCTTTGAACGGACCGAACGTTTGCGCGAACATTTAGAACCCCATTGACGTCAATGGGACTCGAACGTTTGAATTCAAAAGTGCTCATTTTAACCACTAGCCGACCGCGCACCGTCATTATACGGCGGCAGGTCGGCTCTCCTGGGCGAAAGCCCGTAGCTATACGTCCGCTCTTCGAGCGGCCACTAGGGGGCGCTTGCGCGCTGCCGGAGGCGCGCGCGCGCGCCCCCCGCTCGCCCCCGACTCCCGTGCGTGTGCCCGGCGGGCGCGATCGCCGCCGGGCACACGCGATCGCTCGTTACAGAGCGGGGACCGGGAGCTGTGTGTGTAAACACACAGCTCTCGGTCCTGTCAGCGGAGGAAATGCTGATTTTCTGTTCATACAATGTATGAACAGAAGATCAGTGTTTCCCCTAGTGAGGCCACCCCCCCCCACAGTAAGAACACACCCAGGCATACTTAACCCCTTCCCCGCCCCCTAGTGTTAACCCCTTCACTGCCAGTGGCATTTTTATAGTAATCCAATGCATTTTTATAGCACTGATCGCTATAAAAATGACAATGGTCCCAAAAATTTGTCAAAAGTGTCCGAAGTGTCCGCCATAATGTCGCAGTAACGAAAAAAAATCGCTGATCACCGCCATTACTAGTAAAAAAAATATATTAATAAAAATGCCATAAAAATACCCCCTATTTTGTAAACGCTATTTTGTAAACTTTTGCGCAAACCAATCAATAAACGCTTATTGTGATTTTTTTTACGAAAAATATGTAGAAGAATACGTATCGGCCTAAACTAAGGAAAAAAATGTTTTTTTAGATATTTTTTGGGGGATATTTATTACAGCAAAATGTAAAAAATATTATTTTTTTTCAAAATTGTCGCTCTATATTTGTTTATGGCGCAAAAAATAAAAACCGCAGAGGTGATCAAATACCACCAAAAGAAAGCTCTATTTGTGGGAAAAAAAGGACGCCAATTTTGTTTGGGAGCCACGTCGCACGACCGCGCAATTGTCAGTTAAAGCGTCGCAGTCCCGAATCGCAAAAAGTGCTCTGGTCTTTGACCAGCAATATGGTCCGGGGGTTAAGTAGTTAAAGCCCAATATGCAAGTTATTGTCGGAAAACGTCTTTGAAAACCCCGGGTCTTGCCCCAGGGAACATGTATCAATGGAAAAAAAAGTTTTAAAAACGGTAGTTTTTTTCTGGAGCAGCGATTTTAATGATGCTTAAAGTGAAAAAAAAAATGAAAAATTCCTTTAACCACTTCCCGACGGCCGTACGACTATATACGGCCGCAGGGTGGTTCTACTTCTCTGGGGCACCGTCATTTGACGTCCGCCCCTTTCCGCGTTCCCCGAGCGC
The DNA here is from genome assembly GCF_905171775.1 of Rana temporaria. NCBI lineage: Eukaryota > Metazoa > Chordata > Amphibia > Anura > Ranidae > Rana > Rana temporaria. The sequence goes on along the minus strand of NC_053495.1, from coordinate 109,796,639 downwards.
GCAGCGGGGAACTTCTGTTCTGGCCGTGTCCCTTGGACACAGCCAATAACAGATCGCGGTAAATAGCCAATCACAGCGGCTATTTACAGCGCGATCTGTGCGGCCAATGAGAGATGATCTCAAATGTAAACATATGAGATCATCTCTCATTGCCGACTCTCCCTCCTCACACAGACAGCACGTGTGAGGAGAGAGAGATACTCTGAGTGAAAAAAACGTTACAGTGTTACAGTATTACAAATCAGTGCCCAATCAGTCCCCAATCAGTGCCCAGTGCCCACCTGTGCCACCAGTGCCCACCTGTGATCAGTGCCACATCAGTGCGTATCAGTGCCCACCTGTGCCACCAGTACCACCTGTGATCAGTGCCGCCTCAGTGCATATCAGTGCGTATCAGTGCCACCTGTGCCACCAGTGCCCACCTGTGATCAGTGCCCACCTGCCGCCTCAGTGCACATCAGTGTGTATCAGTGCATATCAGTGCCCACCTGTGCCACCAGTGCCACCTGTACCACCTGTGCCCACCTGTGATCAGTGCCGCCTCAGTGCACATCAGTGCGTATCAGTGCCCACCAGTGCCCACCTGTGATCAGTGCCCACCTGCCGCCTCAGTGCACATCAGTGCGTATCCGTGCACATCAGTGCGTATCAGTGCCCACCTGTGCCACCAGTACCACCTGTACCACCTGTGCCACCAGTGCCCACCTGTGATCAGTGCCCGCCTGTGATCAGTGCCCACCTGTGATCAGTGCCCACCTGCCGCCTCAGTGCACATCAGTGCGTATCAGTGCGTATCAGTGCCCACCTGTGCCACAAGTGCCCACCTGTGATCAGTGCCCACCTGCCGCCTCAGTGCACATCTGTGCCACACACCTGTGAAGTCGCCAGCAACAATGTCAAAACGTCTCTTTTCCGCCGAACAGGGATATGCAATTATCTCCGCGGCTGACGAGAGCAACGGGGAACTCTCTTCTTTCCGATTCCCATTTGGATTCCGATTCGGACGTAGACTATGAACCAGTCTACAGCAGTGGAACAGCGACAGGCTCAGAGGGGGAAGATAGTCAGCCCGCCAAAAGAAGGCGCTCTGGTGAGGCAGTGGCATCCACCAGCACTGTCATGCCATCCACCAGCACTGTCATGCCATCCACCAGCACCGTCATGCCATTCACCAGCACCGCCATGCCATCCACCAGCACCGCCATGCCATCCACCAGCACCGAAGTGCCATCCACAAATACCGAAGTGCCATCCACCAGCACCGCAGTACCTCGGCAGCAAAGGCCAAGGACCCATGCAAGCCTTCCCTATGCCCTTCAGTACCCCTTGTGGCTTCCTCTAAATTCCGGAGAAGCCAACATTCCCCCTTTCACTGCCCAGCCAGGAGTCCAGGTGGAGACGGAAAATTTTTCCCCAATTCATTTTTTTGATTAATTTTTAACTGAGGAACTGCTATCTAGCATTGTGGCCCAGTGCAACGTATATGCCCAACAATTCATTTCCAACAATCCCACATCGTCTTATTTATCATATGCCAAATCACCCAAATTTTGACAGGCTTTTCAAAATTCGCCCCTTATTGAATTATTCCCCCAAATATATACCCCGGAAAAACACATATGTGTAGACGAGTCCCTCGTTAAATTTTGTGGCCGACTGAAAATAAAGCAGTTTATTCCCAGCAAAAGAGCCTGCTATAGGGTGAAGGTTTTATAAACTTTGTGAACGAGCCACAGGGTACCTGTATTCCTTCTTGGTCTACAAAGGGAAGGACACCCAGCTGAATCCCTCCGATTGCCCAGACTACTTGGGAACAAGTGGAAAAGTGGTTTGGCAACTTATCACCCCCCTCCTGGATAAAGGATACCACCTGTACGTCGACAACTTTTATACCTCTCTTCCCCTGTTCCACAACCTTCATCGGAAGCAGACCCCGGCTTGTGGCACGGCAAGAAAGAACAGGAAAGGCTTTCCTCAAAGCCTTGTGAATAAGAAGCTGAGGAAAGGGGAATCGGCAAGTCTGCGCAACAAGGAGGTTCTTGCAGTGAAGTGGAAGGACAGAAGAGATGTATACATGTTGTCTTCCATCCACAACAATTCGTTTGTAGAAACCCGCAGAAGGCGTGGCACCACCATCCAAAAGCCAACATGTATCCAGGACTACAATTCGTTCATGGGGGGGGTCGATTTTAATGACCAAATGTTGGAACCATACCTTGCCACAAGACGCACGTACCATTGGTACAAAAAAGTAGCTATTTTTTTTTTTCAATTGGCCGTATACAATTCCTATATAATTTATCGTAAGTCCACCCAAAACCCCCTACCCTTCCTTGGCTACCAGGAGGAAATCACCACTTCCCTGATATTCCAGAACGACCTACCCCAAAACATTCGATCAGATGTTCTAAGTCGACTCTCCGAACGCCATTTCCCAGATAAGGTCCCTCCCACAGCAACAGGCCGACGAGCTCAAAAAGATGCATGGTGTGTGCCAGTGAAGGAGTCAGACGAGACACATCTTACCATTGTGCCGATTGTCTTTCCCAACCAGGACTCTGTGTAACTGACTGTTTTCGACGTTACCATACTAAACTAAATTATTAGTTTAGTATGGTAAACGTAATCCTCCGTTCCTGCCTTTACACACCTATACACCCCTTATGCCACTGCCTGCCCTGTAACTGACCCCGGCTTGTTTTTCGACCACGATTCTGCCTAACGATTTTGTAATACCTCTGCCTGATCTGGAATTGACCCTAGACTGTTTTTTTTACCATTCTTCTGCCTAACGATTCTGTAATGCCTGATCTGGAACTGACCTCGGACTGTTTGACCATGTTTTTGCCTGCCTCATGGACTGATCTTGTACCCTGCTACTGGACTAGTGGGATTCAACACAGGGGTCTCGCATATGTGAGGGGCTCCAGAAAAGTTTTTCTGGATGAAGAAAACATTTTTTTTGTTTTCTCATCCTAGATTAGGGTCTGGTTGCCCGGAGGCTTTAAAGAGATTTGGGTGGGAGAAGCCTCTACCCCTGTCCCCATTCTGTCCTGAACGAGGCCCTACTTCTGCCTTCTGCATGTAGGACCTATGCCATCATGCCTCTGCCTGTTGCATGAACTGACCACCTGCACTAACCCTGACGGGACAGTATCCCTGCCTGGACGTTGCTGACCAAGTCCCTGCCTGCTGCCTGGACCAGTGCTATCCTGCTGTGTAGAACTGCGCTACTATTACCACAGGTAATCTTTTGTTTTTTACGCTTTGCTCAGCATAATGTATTTTGGGATGTAATTCTTGGTATGTGCATGCTATGTGTCTCTGGAACACCTGACAGTGTTCCTTGCATGTTGGATCTCTGTATGTGGTCAGGCTGTGTAGAAGTCTCACACATGTGGTATCGTACTCAGGAGTAGCAGAATTTGTAAAGTTATGCCCCATAAAGGAGGTGTAACTCAGCAGCATCCATGCAAAGGGGTGCACCAGGGAACACAAGCCAGCGTATTTTACGTAGTTTACGTTGGACGTGAATATGGCTGAGCGTAGGTTATGTTCACGCCGTATGCAGTGATTCGACGTATCTTAGGGAGTAGTTCCGAAGTGATTTTGAGCATGCGCACTGGGATGCGGCCACGGGACGGCGCATGCACCGTTCGTTATACGTATCTGTCTGATGCTTGGCCCATCATTTGCATGGGGTCACGCCTCATTTGCATGGCTCACGCCCACTTCCACCTAGGCCGGTTTACGCCTAGGAAACCCAGCGCAGTTTTGGGAGCACTGGCTTTGTGAATTCAGTGCTTGCCTCTCTGCGCTGCGTCGGCGTAGCATACAGGAGATACGCTACGGCGGCATAAATGTGCGCCGCTGTCTGTGAATCCGGGCCATTATAGTTAACTGATTCCTTTTAAAAACGATTAAAAATAGATACAAATCAATCATATAATGTACCTGTAGTTTCTAGTTTCATTTTTGCATGTTTCCTGCCTCTCTGCCTTACAGAACATGCAGAGCCATAGAGCAGTGATGGCCTGGAAAACGAAACTAGAAACTAGACACACAGTAATCACACATCCTTGAAGTTAGTGACCACAGAGAGAAAGCTCCCAGCACTGTGGTCATCAGGAAACAGACAACCAGGAAGTGTGGAGATCAGAGAAGAATTACAGCAACTTGAGAGCAAAAACGAACAAGGAGGACATGAAAACAGCACTGCATTAAGGTAAAGGAAGCTATTAAGATAAAAAAAAATCCTTTACAAACCCTTTTAAGTACACGTAAGGTCTCTAGGTGGTTGGTTACTGGCAAAAGAGGATTAGTTGCATACTGTATGTCATAGGCTTAACTAGCACAGGAGTATATGCAGTTGATGGTACCTTGGCTTTGTTGTTGGTAATATGTCTTCCCAAAATAAAAATACAGGGGTTAAAAAAGACAAGAAACCATCGCCACCTAAGACGAGAGCCGCTACCCGGACCCCTTTGGTACTTTCCTCCCAGGTAATTTATGATACACCTGTGCAGGGTGAGCCATTGACTCCGGCAGGGGTCACCGCCTCTCCTTAGGGTTTCTGGATCTGCGTTTGTCACTGAGGACTCTTTGGCAGTAGCCCTTAGCAATTTAGAAGCGAGACTTGCTTTATAAATCGCTAAAAACTTGCAAAAGGAGAAAAAGCGAAGCAGGGTGCAGTTGCTTCAGATATCTCGTCAGAAGGCTCTGATGAGGATGAGGAGGACATGCCTCCATCAGAGAATAAGGATGAGGACTCTGATAGATCTGACGCTTCAGTGGATTTTTTTTCTACTTCCCGGGCTCAACAAGTGCAGGTGAAATATTACACTGAGACAGTTCGTTCTGCATTTAAGTTGCCTCTTTCAGAGTGATCTCACTCACCTGTGCCCGTGCTGGGGTCATTAAAATCCCCACAGACTGCTTGTTCCTTCCCGGTTCATCCTTTGTTGGAAAAACTGATTTACGCAGACTGGAAGCATCCAGACAAGCGTTTCTCTCTTCCTAGGAGGTTTGAACTCCTTTATCCAATGGAGGAAATTTTTCCAAAAAATGGAGTCTGCCCTGGGACGTGGATCCTTCTGAGAAAAAATTGGGATCTTTATTAAAATCTTCCTTTCTCATGGCAGGCGCAGTAACCCAACCTGCCGTGGCAGCAGTGGGTATGTGTCAAGTCCTAAGGGATGAAGTGAAGGAAGGGTTAAAAGACCTGCCCTCTGAGCAAGCCAAATTTTGGGAGAATATGCCCAAGGGTTTATTTTTCGCAGTAGACGCCATTAGGGATTCTATACAGCAAGCATCTCGCCTTACACTCTAGCTAGTGCACATGCGTAGAATTCTCTGGCTGAAGCACTAGTCAGCAGAAGCCCCATGTAAAAAACTTTTGACCAGTTTCCCCTTTCATGGGGAACAGCTTTTTTGGGATGATTTGGAAAAATATATCCAAAAGATATCAAGCAGCAAAACTACTCTGTTGCCAGAGAAAAAGAAATACAAGCATCCTTGTTTTAAGCATTCTCTCTCCCCAGCTCCGAAGGCATCGGCCGGGCAGTGGCGACGGCGTCCGCAGACAGCCACAAAGGCTAAGAATCAGGGCCAGGCCCAGAAGTACAGGAAGCAGTGGGGCCAAAAAGCTAATGAGCATAGCCCCAAATCTTCCTCATAAAGGGGCACCACCGCTCGGCCGAGTGGGGGGACGACTCCGGAAGTTTTCAGCGGCCTGGAAGACAGAGGTCCAGGACAGATGGGTAGTATCTGCTGTATCCCTAGGGTACAAGCTGGAATTTCAGGAGATTCCACCCCATCGGTTCCGAAGATCTTGGGTCTCCAAAGATCCAATAAAAAGAGATTCTTTGTTCCGAGGTTTGGAACTTTTGTTGTCTTAAGGGGTAATCAAAGAAGTCCCCCTAAAAGAGCAAGGTGCAGGGTTTTACTCAAACCTTTTTGTGGTTCCAAAACCAAACGGAGATGTCAGACCAATTCTGGACCTTAAAGATCTAAACCGATTTCTGGACATTCGCCATTTTTGAATGGAAACCATTCGATCCATGGTCGCCACCCTACAAGGTGGAGAATATTTAGCGTCAATAGACATCAAGGACACCTATTCACATGTGCCTATCTAGATGATCTACTTGTAATAGATCAGTCAAAGCCAGGATTAGAGCATGCAGTGTTCAATAAGCTGAGATACCTGGAGCAGTTAGGATGGGTTATATACCTACAAAAATCCACTCTTCAGGCTCAAAGAAGAGTGGAGTATCTTGGCATGATCATAGATACAGCCCAAAGCAGGGTATTCCTCCCAGAACCAAAGGTAAAAGCCCTAAGAGAGTTAATCCACAGGGTCAGGATAAAGAGGAGGCCATATTTTCGCTTGTGCATGAGGCTATTAGGAAATATGGTGGCCTCCTTCAAGGCGGTTCCTTACGCCCAGTTTCATTCGAGACTCCTACAGGTTGGCAATTTGGATGTCTGGAACAGAAAGAACCAAACTTTGGATTTTCCCATGAGTCTGTCTCCACAGGTGCACCAAAGCTCCAGTTGGTGGTTAAAAAGCCAAAACTTGCGCAAAGGACGGTCCTTCCTTCCAGTCACTTGGAAGGTGGTATCCACGGATGCCAGCCTGTTAGGCTGGGGAGCTGTGTTGGAGGAAGCCTCAGCCCAGGGTACCTGGACCAAAACAGAGGCGAGTCTTCCCATCAACATACTAGAGATTCGGGCAGTATACTTAGCTCTGAAGACCTGGACACACAGGTTACAGGGTTACCCTGTTTGGATACAATCTGACTGCTGTAGCCTATATCAATCACCAAGGAGGCACCCGGAGTCGGGACACCCAGAAAGAGACGAATCGGATTTTAAGATGGGCAGAAAGACATATACCTTGCCTGTCAGCGATTTTTCATTCCAGGGGCAGAAAACTGGCAAGCGGACTATCTAAGTCGCCAGCAATTGCTGCCAGGAGAATGGTCACTTCACCCGGTGTTAGGACCTGGGCTTGAACCTGGGACCTCTGGTGTGTTTGGTAGTGACTCTGCTTGCCGAGCCACCTGGAATGCTGGACAGCTCTGTCATGAGTTTTGGCAAAGATAATAATATATTCAATATTTTTCCGACAAAAATATGGGAAGTCCATTAAGCCTCAAATTTGAGATAAAACATTGAAATTAGATCTTTTCAGGAACAAAGTCATATTTGACCAAGTTCCCAATACATTAGCTATCTCTAACTTTTACAAGCTTGGGTGAGAGTCTGAACAATGGAAGCTCTCATCACAGAACAATGAAATGGCTTTCTCACCAAACAAGATGTTTAAACTAATTTCAAGGGAGAAGATATCTCCATTGTAGAGTAGCTTTCCTGGACAATAACGTTGACTTTAGCCATCCTAACACAATGGACCATGTTGACCAGCGAAGAGTCTCTAAGGAGAGGATATTTACACAGCTGAGCTACTAAACTGTCTTCATTAAGTCCAAGCTTCACCAACATATGATACAAGTCAGAGATATTTTAAGATACACATGGTATTAAAAGAATACATCGACATGAAATAAATAATAAGTAATGTTTAGATGATCAATGACATCTTTGGCCAAGGGAAATATATCCATTAATTTAGAACTTTGTTGGAAGAAAGAATTATATGAGAAATTTGTTTTATAAATAGAAGTGCATTGAAGAAGCTAATCAATATTATGAAAGATATCACATTGTGATTATAAAAATGTGAATTAACTGTAAGGCCCCGTACACACCATAGAATCTATCCGCAGATAAATCCCATCAAATGGGTTTCAGCGGATAGATTCTATGGTGTGTACACTCCTGCGGATATTTATCCTCAGATAAATCTCCCCTGGGATGGATTTTCAGCAGATGAATATTTGCTGACATGCTCAACAAATCCATCTGCTGAAGTCCATCCCAAAGGATGGATCCGCTCGTCTGTACAGACTCATGTGTGGAATTCCTTATATGACAGCGTCGCGCCCGTCGCCGCGTCATAATAGCGGCGACGGCGCGACACGTCATCGCCAGAGGATTTCAGCGCGGATTTCAATGCGATGGTGTGTACACGCCATCGCATAGAAATCTTCTGAAATCCTCGACCGTATCTGCGGATAAATCCTCTCGTGTGTATGGGGCCTAACACGTATCCATCAAACACATATCAAAATAATTCATGTATCCACATTAATAATTATTTTGCAATTGATTGAGAGATGTAACCTATGCATTGATTGAGAAGACTGTTTTGGGAAAAAGCGTTTATAAAGGAATATACGAACACATTATATCGATGCAAAGGTATACTAATTGTATTTTATGATAATATAAAGATACCAGAGTCGTATGTAGATGTGTATAGATATACATAGATGCATATATATATATATATATATATGTGTGTGTGTGTCGATAGTTTACCCAAAAATATAAATATCCAACGTATGGATGATCTCACAATAAAGGTGAGACACCTAGTGGCTGGAAGTAATATTACTCGGGGTTCTCCAAGCCCAGAGAACAAGTTAATTATTATTAAGCTGTCAGCCAATAGAAACCAGACACGTCTGGACAGGACTATGAGTGAAGGACAGTTGTCAGAGGGGCAGAACTGACTATGATCTTTATGGTCCTATTGTTTTGATCGATATAAAGTTAGAGAGTGAGAGAGCTAAAGGAGATCTTAAAATGGGAAAATGAAAGAGGACCCCAAGGAAGACCCCATCAATAGGAGCGCCCCATGAGAGCAGGAATGAAGCAATGACTGAAATATGATACAGGGAGGACTGACTCCGATGGGGAGGGGGCGCACTTGCACTATAAATGAAGACTGCAATGATTTTAGCTCTGGTCACTTGCCAATAGGAAATAGCCATCTTGAGAATTGGTAACTGTCATTTTGATTTTATCTCAAATCTATTGTTGTTCCCTAGAAATGTTGAAATATTGAAGTATTGAATATCCTGTAGTTATGGTTTGTTCTCATTATCAATAACTGGTAATTTTTCCTTTAAAGAGTCCAATTTTTATTATATTTTTATTTTTACATAGTTCCAATTTTATTGACAAAACAAACGTCCAATATATTGCACATTGTTAACCATCTTACTTACCTGCAGTATAGTAAAGGTTGGGCGTGTGAAATGGACGCTTTTGTTTCATTGTCATTTACATAAAGTTATCTTGAGAACTTACCATGACACAAATCAAAGGTATTGCATGCCCATTTTGGGGGTATTTTATTGATTTTCAAGTCGTTAATGTAACGCAACTGGTATTTTAATTTCATGTAAATATTCATAATTTGTCTACCAATAAATTAGCTATTTTGTATGATCATACGTCTCCGTGATAGATTGTCTTGACGGTTTGACGGTCTTGCTACTGAGACCTACATCTTGAAGAAACAAGGAGTCTCGGGTCCAGAGAATGGAAATGGAATCCCTTAAAATATGACATAAGTAGAATTCTAGCCTTTTGCCAAGTTGGAGTGGATATGAAATTAGCCCTGAGTACCATCAAGGGTCAAATATCAGCTCTATCAGTCTTTATTCAAAAACCATTGGCATCTCATTCCCTAGTTCGGGCATTTATTCAGGGAGTACTGTGGTTAAACCCGCCAGTCAAGTCACCCTTGTGTCCTTGGAATTTGAACCTAGTATTATCAGTTCTGCAAGAGCACCCTTTTGAACCTATTCATCAGATTCCTTTAATTCTCTCGAGCAAGAAATTGGCTTTTCTGATTGCTATCTCTTTGGCCAGAAGGGTATCGGAATTAGCAGCTCTTTCTTCTAAAGAACCTTCTTTTTTTTTCACAAAGACAAAATTGTATTATGCCCTCATCCTACCTTTCTTCCAAAGGTGGTATCGGTGTTTCATTTAAATCAAGACATTGTTTTGCCTTCCTTTTTTCCTGAACCGCAGACAGCAGAGGAAAAGTTATTGCACTCTCTAGATGTAGTGAGGGCAGTAAAAGTTTATCTAGAAGCTACGGCTCAGATACGTAAAACAGATGTTTTGTTCATTATACCAGACGGTCCCAAAAAGGGCCAACTGGTGTCAAAATCCACCATTTCCAGGTGGATTTGTCAAGTGATTATTCAAGCTTATGATCTAAAGAAGGAGATTCCTCCCTTTCCTGTTAAGGGGCACTCGACCAGAGCAATCAGTGCTTCATGGGCAGTGCATCACCAGGCTTCAATGGCTCAGATCTGTAAAGCTGCAACTTGGTCTTCAGACCATACATTTACAAAATTCTATCAAATAGATGTAAGAGGACATGAGGATGCTGCCTTTGGGCGTAGTGTGCTGCAGGCAGCGGTCTAGAGCTTCTTGTCTATGGCGGCCTGATGGATCTGTGTCTCCCACCCTTCATATTGAGCATTGCTCTGGGACGTCCCACTATGTAATGACTAAGGCTCTGTGTCCCATGGTGTACGATAAAGAAGGTAGGATTTTTAATAACAGCTTACCTGTAAAATCCTTTTCTTTGAGTACACCACGGGACAAAGAGGTCCCCCCCTTCTATGGGATACTTACTGCTTTGCAACAAAACTGAGGTACTTCCTGTATGGGAGGGGTTATATGGAGGGAAACTTGTTCTCATAGGTTGTGCCAGTGTCCAATCATCTCTGGTGACCATACAACCCACTATGTAATGACTTATGCTGCGTACACACGACTGTTTTTTGGGTTGTAAAAAATTAAGTTTTTAATGGTCTAGAAAAAACTACGTTTTTTTCAACCTGATCATTAAAACGGCCTTGCCTACACAAGATCGTGAAAAGAAAATGCTCTAGCAAAGCGTGGTGATAGACAACGGCACTATAAAAGGGAAGTTCCATGCAGATGGCGCCACCCTTGGGGCTGCTTTTGCTGATTTTGTGTTAGTAAAAGACGATTTGCGCGTTTCAGTCTGTTACAGCACAATGAATGTGCGAACGCTAGTTTTACAAGAACAAGCGCTCCCGTCTCATAACTTGCTTCTGAGCATGCGCGTTTTTTTCACTGCGTTAAAGCCCACGCAAAAGTCTCAGCTTCCTTGTTTATACCACAAAGTAACCTTGCTAGATAGATGCAAGCAAAACAATGGCTCGCAGAGTCCTCATGCAAGTCTGGATTCATCCCACCCCGCCTCATATTGCTTCCGTACAACAAGCGATACAAACCCTATTTCTCATGGAAAAGCTGGACACTGTTACCCAGCACTCTAAATCCCTGAAACGTTTCATCGCCAGATGGCACTCCTTCTCTCCAGAAAAGGTCTCTCAACATATGTCACCCTTCTGATATACGGACTGGTACTTGCGTGCGGACCTTGCCAATATGCTGGGTAAACTCAGGATCCGAGGTACCCCTGAATACCAGAACCTGCCGTCCCCCTCATAGCATTCATTATATTCCATTTGCTATTCTGCAGCTCTATTTGAGTTGTAACGTGTACTTGTTATTAACTCTGATGCAGCGTACACACAATAGTTTTTCGTCAATAAAAAAAAAAACAACGTTTTCAGCATGTCCAAAAAACAAAGTTTTTCCAACTTCATCATTATAAACCATGTAGCCCACACACCATCGTTTTGGAAAAATGATGAAAAAAGCGCGGTGACATACAACACGTACAACGGCACTCTAAAGGGGAAGTTCTATTCGCCTTTGGGCTGCTTTTAGCTGATTCCTTGTTAGTAAAAGAAGATTTGTGCTTTTTTGTCTGTTACAGTGTGATGAATGTGCTTACTCCATTATGAATGGTAGTTTTACCTGAACGAGCGCACCCATCTCATAACCTGCTTCTGGGCATGCGCGGGTTTAAAACGTTGTTTTTGGCCACACACGATCATTTTTAACAACACGAAAAACGACATTTTAAAAAACGACGTGAAAAAATGCAGCATGTTCGAATTTTTTTTTGTCGTTTTTCAGAAGCCGAAAAACGATGTGAAGCCCACACACGATCATTTTAAATGACGTTTTTAAAAACGTAGTTTTTTTTCATGCCGAAAAACGATTTAGAATATATACTCGCTTCCACTCCTCAGGTTGTTTCTTTGGTGCAGTATATTGGTTAGATACTCTTGTTATACCAGATGCGCTACTAGTTAACCATGTTTGTTCTGAACTTAGCCATGCTCTTAAGGCTGATGTTATACTACAGTTACTTTTGTTCTACTATACGGAACCTATCTAATCTGTCTTGCAGCCTTCACAGTTACAAGATTTGTACATGCAATACTTTTTTTTCATATTTCTCAACTGAAAATTCCCAATAAACATATTAAAAAAAAAAAAAAGTTTTAATTTTTTTCCCACATTTTCCAAAAACTTCTGGGAAAAAATAAACCGTTCAAAAGACTCATTATGCCTCATAGATTATACATTGGGGTGTTAGCTTTCGCAAAATAGGGTCAGTTTTTGTCCTGATGCTCCAGGGCCTTCAAAAGTGTAATAGGTGGTTGAGAAATGAGATGTGTCATTTATGCTCCTCGAATGCCTGAAGGTGCTACTTCAATGTTGGGCCTCTGTATGTGGCCAGGCTGTGTAAAAGTCTCACACATGTGGTATTGTTATACTAGCAGAATGTATTTTGGGGTGTCATTTTTGCTATCTAAATGGTAGGTGTTGGAAATATCTTATAAACGGACAACTTTGTGTAAAAAAAAAAAAATGTGTTTTAATTTTTTTTCCACATTTTCTGAAAACTTCTAGAAAAAAATGAACTGTTTAAAAGACTCATTAGGCCTCCGATTATACGTTGGGGTGTTAGCTTTCCAAAATTGGGACATTTTGTGGGTGTTTCCATTGTCCTGGTGCTCCAGGGCCAAAATTGTCAACAAGTTCGATGTGTAATTTATGCTCCTAGAACATCTGATGGTGTTCCCTGCATTATGGGCCTCTGTATGTGACCAGGCAGTGAAAAAAGTCCCACACATGTGGTATTGTAATACTAAGGAGGAGTAGCAGAATGTATTTTGGGGTGTCATTTGTGGTATGCACATACCATGTGAGAGAAATAAGCTATTACAATGACAATTTTGTGAAAAACTAAAATAATAAATAAAAATATTAGTTTTGCAAAGAATTGTGGGAAAAAATTACAACTTCAAATGGCTCACAATGCCTCTTACTAAATACCTTGGAATGTCTACTTTCCAAAAAGGGGTTGTTTGGGGGGGGGGGGGCATTTGTATTTTCCTGGTTTGTTAGGGCCGCCAGTACATCAGATGTGATAATTTCTTTATGATTTGCACTATAGCTTGTAGACTGTAAAACTGGGGCACCCAACCTCTTGAAGAGCGAGGGCCATTTAAGTGACTTGGAAATCGGTCACGGGCCACATTCAGTGCAGGTAAAATAAAAAGGAAATATGGGGGAAGGGCAAGCCAAAGCACTATTGCTAAAGCACTATAGGGGGAGGGACCTGGTTATAGAACATCAGAAAAAGGGGTTACTTTTTGACAACAAGAAATAGATCTAAGTAATTTATGCAAAATATAAAGATTTTATTCCTAAAGTAAATCTATTAATATAAAAACATCAAGAATCATAAAGTGTAGATATATGAGATCTGATTGTTACCAATCAGACTGTGGGTAATGACTACCACAGACAAATAAACTTGGCAAGACAAACATGTAACAGTACATGAAACACTGTACAAAGTCTGGACGTATTCCAGTAACTCACTGTCATTGAGTTCAATGTTAAATCAAATTGATAGGATGGGTTAAAAAAAATTGTTTCCCTAACCGCCAATCAGTGAATCAATTGACAGTGAGCCAGTGCAAGTGTGGGGAAAGGGGAAGGGCGAAGAGAACACAGAATGAAGGGTGCTAGATTACTGTCAACAGTATTAATGATAAGCTAATCCTCAAAAAAGCCAACTGGAAAAAATGAAAATTGAAAACTGGCACCATGGAACATCTCCTTAATGTGCACATTCGTTGAAGGAGGAATTCCCCACTAAGCTCAAAATTCAGTTCATACAGTTTTCCTAGTAATATCAGATGGACAAGAAGCAAGCTTTCAAAATGTCATTATCAATGCTAGCATTGAATCCATGCACTGAAAAGTTTCATATCGTTTTGAAAATTCAAATAGGCTGATATTGTCCCTTCAATTGGTGTATTACGTGTCCTAAGAAACAGCAGATTGTGATACCATTAAATTAGCGAGTAAGGACTTTGGGCTGTATATTGTATGTATATCACAAATGATTGTTGCCATGCATTACCAACTCGCTGATGTGGAACTCAGATAAAAGTGTGTCCATGAATGGAACAGCTGCAGTTACTGTGTGCTGGATTACCACTTCTAAGCTCAACGGAGGAAGGTAAATTCCTTATTCATCCGTGGCTGTAATATTCAGATTGGTGGAGCACACTGCTCCATTCTTTGGTCTATAGGACCGTTCCGCTCGGTGATCACCGAAGCCGAGGCTCGTCCGGAACTCGTACACGCTTGAATCCTCCAATCACTGCTTCCACCACACACACAGCATCATAGGACAGAGCCGCGTGATGACGTCAACGCGTTTTGCTGTGTCTATTGGCGTAGCTTCATCTTGGACGTGGATTGAACTGGTGAATGCATTCCCTTTTATTGTGAAGTCGCATATCATTATCAATGAAGATTTTAAAATTAAAGGGACAATGTCTTATTTAGAAAAGTACATCGGTCTGAATGGAATTACTTCACAGTTTATTCCTCATTATAGCAAGTAATCAGCATATTTAGATAGGGGAAAACATAATCAAAATGCTAGCATGTATCTCCCTAATCTAAAGTATAGGTGATAAACTCGCAGGCTTAAAGGAGTTCTCTGACCTAAAACGTTTAACCCCCGCTGTGCCCGGGCTGTAAAAAAATAGAAAATAAACTGTCACTTACCTGCCTACGATCCCCCGTTGTTCCGATATCGCCGTCCCGTTCTCCGGTCCAGGTCTCTTCCGCTTCCTGTGTGTCGGTGACTCATAGTGCGCTCAGCCTATCAGCGGCCGCGACGGGACATTGCTGCGGCCGCTGATAGGCTGAGCGCACTATGAGTCACCGACACACAGGAAGCGGAAGGGGCCCGGGACCGGAGAACGGGACGGCGATATCGGAACAACGGGGGATCGTAGGCAGGTAAGTGACAGTTTATTTTCTATTTTTTTACAGCCCGGGCACAGCGGGGGTTAAACGTTTTAGGTCAGAGAACTCCTTTAAAGAGGGGGTTCACCCTAAAATTAACTTTTTGGCTGACCTATCTGTAGCCTTAATAAAGGCTTGTAGCGTTGTCATTTTTTTTTTTATGTGTACACTTACCTGTCTTCAGCCGCACTTCCGGGTCTTCTTCCTTGCGGGGAGTGAGCTTGTCGCTCCTTTTCCCCGATGGGGAGATCTGCATAGATGATTGACGTGCGCCTTTGGGCTGCTTTTAGCTGATTCCTTGTTAGTAAAAGACGATTTGCGCTTTTTTGTCTGTTACAGCGTGATGAATGTGCTTACTCCATTATGAATGGTAGTTTTACCTGAACGAGCGCTCCTATCTCATAACCTGCTTCTGGGTATGCGCGGGTTTAAAACGTCGTTTTTGCCCACACACAATCATTTTTAACAACACGAAAAACGACAGTTTAAAAAACGAGGTGAAAAAATGCAGCATGTTTGAATTTTTTTTCGTCGTTTTTCAGAAGCCGAAAAACGATGTGAAGCCCACACACGATCATTTTAAATGACGTTTTTAAAAACGTAGTTTTTTTTCATGCCGAAAAACGATTTAGAATATATACTCGCTTCCACTCCTCAGGTTGTTTCTTTGGTGCATAAGTACATAATCAAAATGCTAGCATTTATCTCCCTAATCTAAAGTATAGGTGATAAACTCGCAGGCTAAAAGCGGGGGTTCACCCTAAAATTAACTTTTTGGCTAACCTATCTGTAGCCTTAATAAAGGCTTGTAGCGTTGTCATTTTTTTTTATGTGTACACTTACCTGTCTTCAGCCGCACTTCCGGGTCTTCTTCCTTGCGGGGAGTGGGCGTGTCGCTCCTTTTCCCCGACGGGGATATCTGCATAGATGATTGACGTGCGCGTCATCGCCTTCCGAAAATATCCGACGGGAACTCGGCTCTTTATGGCGCTAAGCGGCGCCTGCCGTGTAGAGCTGACTGCGCAGGCGCCGTAAAGTGCCGAGTCCCACTCGGATATTTTCGGAAGGCGATGATGCGCACGTCAATCATCTATGCAGAGCTTAGGAACGCCTACTCCCGGGGGAGCGAGAACCCGGAAGCTGGGTGAAAACGAAGGAAAAAGGTAAGTACAGACCGAAAAAAATCCAGCATACTGTTGATGTCAGCAGTATGCTGGATATAACAGTCTACAGTTTTTTTAGGGTGAACCCCCGCTTTAAGTAGTGTAGTTCCAAATGAATTAGGAAACTAGAAAAGGAGGGAAAGGGGGAGGGGAAAAGGGGAGAGGGAAACACACAGGGGAAGGAAACAGACAGAAAGAAGGGAGATTGACACAGAATGACATAAAATGACCGTAGAGGCTGATATATATATATATACATATCTACAAATGTATTCTAAATGAAAGGAAATAATGTAAGGGAATAATGTACATATACTACAAATATTTGTTAGCTGATCATTTATCCAATACACTTCTAGCAGATAAACAGGGGCAATTAGGTGTCAAGGTATCCAAAGGGGAAAGAATCAAATCTCCAAGAAGACCTGTAAATTGAATTTGGTATTTAACCCCACCAGAACGAGGGATCTTAACCGATACACCCACCACTTTTCTTTTTGCAGTAGTACATGATCGAAATCCCCTCGTCTGGTGGGTAATTTCAGGGCATAAATACCGTTGACTGTCATGCCCTTTGCACTTCCTCCATGGCATTGAGCGAAATGTTTGGCAAGTGGCTTTTCAGGGGGTTTCCCCTTGTCATTAATTTTGCATAAATGCTCCCCTGTACATATTTTTAAAGCTTTTAGTTTTGCCCACATATAGTTTGGGGCAAGGGCAAGTTATCATATAAATGACTTGCGATGTGAAGTAATTAATCAAATCGCAAATTTCAAAGGACCCTCCACCCACTGCATCCGAGAAGGTAGAAGTTATGTGCATTAAGGACAGATCTGACATCTATTGCAAGGAAACATGCCTACTGCTCTTGGATAATCAGCTAGCCATGTAACATCTGGTTCCTTGACAAATTCCGATTGGATCAGCATATCACCCAAACTTCTGGCTCTTCGTGCCACCAGAAGGGGGGAAGTGCTCACTATTTTTGCTAAATCTGGGGAATTAGTCAGGATCCCCAATGCTTGTCCAGAATAGTGCAAACAGAATTCCACTGTGAGCCAAAAGCAGTATTAATCTGTATTGGGTCATTTGTTATTGGGGGAATTTCGGCTGTCAATAACTCTTGACAGTAAGCTGTGATGATCTTTACTGGCTGCTTTCTTTTTGGCCCTACTGATCTGTCTGTGCAAGTAACTGCGTTCACAGGACCTTGCGTACATATCCTGGCTTTTACGTCTAAAATCATCATCATCTGTACAATTTCTTTTGATACGCAAAAATTGTCCCACTGGTATCCCATTCTTTAACCAGTGGGGATGATGACTTGTAGCACACAAAAAGAGTATTACAGGCACATGCGCGCAGCTTTCAAGATGGCCACCGGCGTCTGAAGCTCCACTCCACCACGGCCTAACGCTGCTCACCGGAGCTGACTGAACGCCCCCACAGCTCTCTCACCGGGACCATCGGGTAGGGGAGGCACCCCCGAACCCGCGGATGTCTTTACCGCCAGTCCGGAGGGACTTAACAGGCCAGATGGCGGCGTCTCCCGGCCCCCTCAGCTATGCCAAGATGGCGGCTCCACGAGGCCTGCTGGAAACGGAGCAGAAGGAGGACTCCATAGCTGACCAGGACCATTCCTCCCCGCAATCCCCAGGTACTGGATTCCCCCCCTTAGCTGCAGCAGCTTCTCCTTCATCCACAGAATCACTGCTGGGCAGGATGGGATCTGCATTCCCCACTACCCCCATGCTAGACCCACATACAGGCCTGCTGCTTACTGTCAGTGAGGTGCAGGAGGAGGCCCCCATCCCCACTGACTTTCCCTCTATGATGGCTGCTTTCTCCCAAATGCTGTCCAGGAGCCTGGCACTGAACGCAGCACAAATTACATCATCCATCCATGCAGACTTGCTGCAGTTGTGGATGAGGATGGACACTATAGAACAAAAGGCGGACCAGGCAGTGGCGCGTATCAATCAGAATTCCACTAGGTTACAAGAGGTACAGGATCAACTGGAGATGGCATTTGCTAAGATCGACGACCTCGAGAACCGATCGAGACGCTATAATTTTAGGGTGCGGGGGCTCCCAGAATCGGACAAGGAGGTACAAGCTGCGGTGAAAACCCTGATTAAAAGCCTTATCCCGGATATCGCTGAGCATCGTCTTGAGCTTGACAGAGCACACAGAGCCTTACAATCCCCCTGATCGGATGGCCTGCCCAGGGATATCATTGTGAAACCGCACTACTATGCTGTCAAAGAGGAGGTGATGAGGAGAGCTAGGAGATCGGACAATCTCACTTTAAACGGCCACAATATCCAAATTTTTGCGGATCTGTCACCTTACACAGTGCAGAAGAGGCGCTCACTCAAACCGCTGCTGCAGGTCCTTATGGGAAAAGAAATCACTTATAGATGGTCCTTCCCGCTACGAGTCAATTTTTCCTACAGAAACAAAAATTTTGGCTTCTCATCATTCCCAGAGGGGGAACGCCTACTAACCCAACTAGGACTGATTGTTCTGGAACCTCCATCTTCACAGTCCGGCAGGGGGACACCTGGATCCACGAAGAGACCGCCGCCTGCAAGCCCGCTGCAGAAGACTTGGCTGACACAGAACCACAAGCGTTCCAAAGAGAACTCTTTCACATGAGAATCATCATCTGAAGTACTACCAGTCCTGACTGGTCTGGACCACTGAGGAACTATCCATCCCGTATTGGTATGGAGGGTCCCTGTTTCCCCCCCGGTCCCAACGATGGCCCTTATGGGAACTGTTTTCCTATACCACGATCTGGTTGCCTTGTTGAGGCCTATCGGAACTCTGATAAGCAGTTTTTTTTTTTTATTATTATTTTGTGTTTCTCTTTCGTTATGGTATAGGGACTGGGACTTTTGTCTGGGACTCTGGGGGGGGGTACGATTTCGGGAGCTCTGGGGCTCCTGGGGGGACTATTTTCTTCAACGTGGTCGCTAGGGATTGTTTATCTTCGCACAACTAAACCTTGCATAGGAGGCTAGGGGAAAATCAAGGTCTCAGTTTTGTCGAGCGGGGGGGGGGGGGGATTGGTCTCAGTTCTTTTAAGGCTAACATACTATGATAAAAGGGGTGGGTTTTACATGGCCCACTGGCTCCACAGGCTGGCACTTTTTAATACTGGTTAAGTCACTGGATACCGGCCCTTTTTCTTTTCTCCCTCCTCAGGTTCGTTTTTTGTTGGGGTCTCGGTTACAGTTTGTGGGCCTTGGCCTACACGGAAGGGGCGTTCAGTTTTTGGGTATCATAGGCTCCCGGTTAGCCCTAAGTGATAGTCTAGTGGTGACGAGGCTGTGGTGGACTCAGTGCACCTCCATTGGATCAGGACCACCTTTGGTGAAGCCAGATCCGTTACCGGTAGCCCGGTTTTAGGGTCATACCGGTGCCCTAAACTTTTTGGGGTGGGGGCAGTTTTGCCCACTTCACCCCGGGGTGGGGGGGGGGTCAGGGGACCCCCGGAATACGGTTAAGAAATGTTCGCTAAGTTTGAGATTATATTTGCTCTGCGGCAGCTATGTACTAATGTTGTCTTCTCTTCTCCCTTCTTTCTCTGTTTCACCTCTTTTACTTCTGACTTCTCCACAATTCCTTAGGGGTGCTCCACGGTTCCAGGGTGGATTCCAGTCCCTCAGCCCAGACCCAGGGCTCGCGACGCTACGAGAGCCCGAACTACGGAGGTAATACTCTCGACAGGACACAGGTAGGCTGCATTGGTATAGTGGGGCTCCCAAACCTCTGATCCATGGCTGACACATGTCCCCCCCCACCAACACTCAAGATCATCTCCCATAACACTCAGGGCCTAAATTCCCCCGTTAAACGCAGGAAGCTCCTCCAGTCATACCACTCTATGCACGCAGAAGTCCTTCTGCTGCAGGAGACGCATTTCCCGTCCACCTACAGACCCACGTCCCTCCACCACCGTTACCCCCAATTTTACCTGGCCTCGGCTGACACTAAAACGAAGGGGGTGGCCATATGTTTCGCCAGACACATCAACCTCTCCTTGATGGAATCGATAGTGGACCCGCTGGGCCGCTATGTCCTGGTCTCAGGCCATATCGACAGGGAACTATACACCTTCGTCTCCTATTACACCCCGAATAAGGGTCAAAGACCCTTTTTTGACTCACTATTACGCAAACTACAACCACACTTGAGGGGCACTGTCTTCCTGGGGGGAGACTCGAATACAGCGTTTGACTTCTCACTGGATAAGACGGCTAACGGCACATCTAAACCTAAACGCCCCTCCAAACAGAGCTCCAACATAGCCAAGCTCCTCCACTCGGTAGGGTTAATAGATGTTTGGCGAGAAGTGAACCCACGCACAAAAGATTACACCCACTTTTCTGCCCCCCACAACTCCTATGCCAGGATTGACCACATTTTCACCCACGCCACGACACTTCCGTTACTAACGCCAGGATTGTAGACACCCCCCTGTCAGACCACTCTATGGTCACTCTGCTCACTAGGAGGCCAACGGGCTCTAGAAACCCGCCTCGCTGGCGCCTGAACGAGTCGCTTCTAAGTGACCCGGTTCAATGTTCCTTGCTAGAAGAGGACATTAAGGAATATTTCCTTATCAATACAACGTCTGAAGTCTCCCCTTCCACGGTCTGGGCGGCGCACAAAACGGTCATCAGGGGAAAACTGATACAGGTAGCAGCTAAACTTAAAAAGGAACATAGGGCTGACAATATCAGGCTTACAGAGACCTTTCACAAGCTGAAAAAAGCACACAAAGAGGGGCGTGGCTAACCGCCGAGCTGTATGGACGCCTGAGATCCCAGCTCCTGCACTGAACAGAGAATCGATCGTTCCAAGCACTGACCAGCACATCCAAAATGCAGTACCAAGACCCCCAAACATCGGGGAACCAGACGGGGACCACCCGCAAACGGAAAGAATACAGACTGCCGAGAAAACTGACAGACTTTTTTGCTATGGCGCCGGGAAGCCAAATCCAAGATGGCGCCCACGACCGCTCCCCGCGAGGAGACAGAGCCTACACGGACCTACCTGACGAGGAGGACCCGTCCACCTTGCCACACAGTGTCACCCAGCTCACTGGATCGTCCTCAGCCTCAAATAGTCCAGCGAAAGCGCGGATGCGCCTGGACACCGGCGCTCAGAACCCTGAGGTGAGACCTACCATAGATAATCTCCTCACGCTGCCTCCGGCCTCCTCCCCCATTGCGGCCTTCCCCACTACAAACCAGCCTGTGATTGACACGCTGCTAAAAGATATGCTGATCTCCCTACACAGCTCCTTGCACAATGACATCTCCACCATGTTTACAGCATTCAAAACTGAAATGGTGCACGTGGGGGCTAGGATGGGACATATTGAGCATAAAATGAGTGCCATGACAGAGACAGTAAATGACCTGGTGGATGCCCATGACCACACTAGAGATGAACAGCAGTGGGTACGGGCCAAAATGGCGGACCTCGAGGACAGATCACGCCGCAATAATGTCAAAATACGCGGTATACCAGAAACGGTGGTCCCGGCGGATCTGAACTCTTATGCTAGAAAACTGATTTCTACCCTGCTGCCTGAACTCCCTCCCGTGGAGACCATCATCGATCGCATCCACCGCCTACCAAAACCCCCTCATCTCCCTGCGGAGGTCCCACGCGACACCCTGATGAGGATCCATTTTTTTCATGCTAAAGATATGCTGCTGGCAAAAAACAGACGCATGGAACAATTGCCACCACCTTACTCAAAAATACAGCTTTTTGCCGATATCTCCCAATACACCAGGCAACAAAGGCGTCAGCTTCAAACGATCACCAAGCCTCTCAACAACCACAAGATACCCTACCAATGGGGATTCCCGACTAAACTCACGGTGACCAAAAATGGCGTGAAGCACAGCATCCACACAGTGGAAGAAGGTATCAAACTCCTGAGGCAATGGAAAATCCTTCCTGACAGCGACACCCCACCGCATGCATCGCCCTCAGAGGCCTCCCAGAACCCCTTCAAAAGCTCTCGCTCCACTACTACCAAATGATCTTGAGGTCAGTGCGTTCATCCTGCCAGTTTGATTTTGCACTCCGATTCAGTGCCTGCTCGTTGCAGATAGTTCACGAACTTTCACCCTCCACCAACACTCAGTAGTTCTACTGGTATACTACTGACCCCTGTTTTTTTTTTTTTTTTTTTGATTCTCCCTCACTTGTGCCCTTCCTCCCTCCCTGTACCAACCTTACACTAACTGTTGTACTCTTGTTTCTCTTCCTGTTCACCCTGTACCCCGGAGAGCGAGCACCTACCACGTCACAGCCTTCTCTGAAAGCTCCTCATCGGTGACTCTCGGGTTCCGCCGGACTTCACGGATTCCCCTACTGTCCTCACTATACAACCCGCGAACTGTAAGTAACTCTCTATCTTTTTGCACTTTACACCAAATCCAAGATGCCGAAATTTCTTTCACTCAACGTTAAAGGACTAAACCACCCGGTCAAGAGGGCCTCCCTGTGGAAAACTGCCCACGATTCCCATTGTGATGTCCTCTGTGCACAGGAGACACACTTTAAAATTACCGCGGAGCCCTCCTGCACTAACAAAAATTTCCCCAACATCTTCAAGGCCTCTGGCCCTGACAAGAAAAATGGCGTACTCATTGCCTTCAAAACCACAGTGTCTTTCCAACTCCATGACACCCTGATTGACCCCAATGGCAGATATCTCGCAGTGGACTGTTCCATGAATAACATCAGATATACCATTGTGACGGTCTATGCCCCTAACAAAAAGCAAATCAGCTTCCTGGCTAAGTTGATGAAGAAAATTAACCGCTTCAAACACGGACGTCTCATCGTCTGCGGAGACTTCAACATAGTCCCTGACAACTCCATAGACGCTTCTTCCAGATCTAGCAGACCAACGTCTCCTATGGGCTCCTTCATGCACTCACACGATTTGTATGACGTGTGGCGCTGCCACCATGCTACCGAGAGGGACTACTCTTATTTTTCTCCATGCCATAATTCCTACACGCGAATTGACTATTTTTTGATTGACAAGTGGACTCTGACTACAGCTTCATCATCTGAGATTTCTACCATTACATGGTCGGACCATGCCCCAGTCACTCTGACTCTGTGCGACTCCCCATCCTCAGCCGCCACAAGGATGTGGAGAGCTAATGCAGATATCATACATTCCCCAACCTACTCAGTACACCTCAGAGACTGCCTAGAAGAATTTTTTATCCTTAATGCTGGTTCTGTTGATGATGCTTCAACTCTTTGGAATGCCCATAAGGCATTCATACGGGGGGTCTTTGTCCAACTTGGAGCTAGGGAGAGGAGGAGGAGATCCCAGCGTCTAGACACCCTCACGGCCGAAATTAAAGTGCTAGAATCCCATAACCAATCTCACCCAAACCCTGATACCAAACGCAAACTAGACCTCCTCAGACAAGAACTGAGAACCCACCTCTTAGATTCTTTTCAGAAGGCCCATACCCACTTTAGAGCCCAACACTACTCCACTGGTAACAAGGCAGGGAAGGCTATGGCCACCAAGATCAAAGGTCATTACTCCAAAACCAAAATTGCCCACCTCTACCACCCGATTTCGAATCAAAAACTAACGGACCCCTCGGCTATTGCGGAAGCCTTCCGTCATTACTATAACACGCTCTACAATTTAAAAGAATATACCTCTATTCCCCAACCCTCCCCTCAGGATATAGCATCATTCCTAGAGGAGATTAAACTCCCTCGTCTCTCCGGAGACCAACTGAAAACATTGAACGCCCCATTTACCCCCCAAGAAATCCTGCTCACAATCTCTAAACTGCCTACTAACAAATCCCCAGGCCCCGATGGACTCACTAGCGAGTACTACAAAAAGTTTGGAACTATCCTAGCTCCCTTCCTTGCCAACGTGTGCAATGACGCTGCCTCATCCTCCTCTCTCCCTCCAGAAATGCTATCCGCACTGGTTGTTACGTTGCCGAAGCCAGGCAAGGAACCTACCACTCCACAAAATTTTAGACCCATATCGCTCCTTAACCTTGATACCAAAATTTATGCCAAGCTCATTGCCAATAGGCTGATTGATCTAATGCCACTACTCATACACAATGACCAATCTGGCTTCACAAAAGGCAGACAAACTTTTGACGCTACTCGAAGGATCATTAATATCATCCATGGTGCTGGCTCGAGTCGAACGCCTTCTCTGCTCCTTTCCCTGGATGCGGAGAAGGCGTTCGATAGAGTCCACTGGGAGTACATGAGAGCTACCCTTGTCAAATTTGGTTTTCAGGGGACTATCCTGTCGGCTATAATGGCATTATACTCTTCCCCCTCTGCACAGGTGTACACCTCGGAAATGATCTCTAAACCATTCTCTATCACTAATGGCACCCGCCAGGGCTGCCCTTTGTCCCCGCTTATTTTCAACCTAGTGATGGAACCATTAGCGGAACACGTCCGGGTTCACTCCAATATAACGGGCTTCCAAATTGGGGCGGTTGACCATAGAATTAATTTATTTGCTGATGACGTGATCCTGATGATTACAAACCCCCTCACCTCCCTGGCTTCGGTACAAACTTTATTAAAAAGATTCAGTAATGTCTCATACTACAAAGTAAATGAACACAAGTCCCACATTCTAGACCTAGGCTTAGATGCAGTCACGAGCAACATCCTCAGAACTACTTACCCATACTCCTGGGCTGACGAGGGGATAACATACCTGGGTATCTCACTCTTCAGGTCCTTGAAAAACATCGCTACTCATAACTACGATAGACTTAGACGACTGTTGACCCAAGAAACTGCACAAATCTCCAAACATGAATTCTCCTGGGTGGGTCGCCTCGCGGCCTTTAAAATGATGGTGCTACCTAAGCTACTATACACCTTTCGCACACTACCTATACCCCTCTCACGCTCCTATCTCAACTCCCTCCAGTCCATTCTAACCAACTTTCTATGGCAAGGTAAGAAATCTAGATGCAGTCATACGAAACTCATCAAACACAGGTCGGTGGGTGGGATGGGACACGTCGATATTAGAGACTACTACCTAGCGACGGTACTTGCACAAATGACGGAATGGTTCACAGCAAAACCTACCACACTCTGGAGCAATATAGAAAACACTGCGACACCGGGTCCAAACCTATCCACTTGGCTATTCAGTGCGGTCGCACAAAACTCACCACTGACCCTGTACTCCCCTACCATTCAGGCCGCTGTCAGAGCATGGAAATTGCTCCATCACACCCACTGGAAGAATCAAATCACCAAACCTGTACCTGTCCCCCTTAGGACACTACGACTGTTGTCTCCGGACTTGACTCTCCCCACCTGGCTAACTGACTGTATGACACTCACCTCTGACCTCCGCCAGATCATGACTACCAAATCATTCTCGCACATCCAATCTGACTTCGGGGCGCCTGCCAAAGACTACTTTACCTATTATAGGCTACAAACATGCCTGGCAGCACACCCTTCCCTGGAGGGCTCTTTGCCCCTCAAAGTATGGAAATACTTTTTCTCGGACGCTCCCAAGGTCCGAGGCACTTCGCTGATATACTCCACTTTACAAGACAAGACCACATTCCAGAAATTCAAAACCCTCACCGACTGGGAAACTGACCTCCAGGGCCAATTCTCTGACCAACAATGGCAAATGGCAATTCAGTCTACATACAAATATACATCCTGCACCTCCCTATGGGAACTCACTCAAAAATTGCTAATGCGATGGTATACGACGCCGCACAGGATAGCAAAATTTTACACACACACCTCTGACTCCTGCTGGAGAGACTGTGGCCTGCCGGGCACGCTTACACATATCTTCTGGTCCTGCCCACACATACGACAACTCTGGACTGACATAGAGAGGACGCTACAGGAGATTCTTCATCTCCCCATCGCAATATCTCCACATCTAGCCATCCTTAATCTGACTATTGAAGATATACCACCGAACCTCCGACTAGTAACCACTCATGTTCTACTGGCCACACGGCTCTTGATTGCTAGGAAATGGAAAACGAAAGACACACCCACACTCACAGAAGTCATCGCATTAGTGCAATCGCACTTCACCTATGAAACTATCCTCTCTCGGGGAAAACCCACATTCACTAAGGTGATAAACCTATGGAACCCTTGGATTCTTTGGTACACGAACACACACGACAAATGATTACATAACGGTATAGAATATACTCTCTTGACGCTGCTCTCCACCTACCTCACCCTTTATCTGCTCCCTCCTTCCCCCCCCCCACCTCCCCCCCATTACCCCCCCCCCCATCTAACACTACTGGTGCACTATGTCACTGCAGTTCCTTACCGCCAGTGTCATAGGTGAGCACATTGACTAGTTGACGTTTACGTTCCACACTGGACTATGCCTGTTTAAGACGTGCACACATGCACATGTTTATTATACTGTTTTGGTATATTGCCAGGTTAAGTATCCTTCTTACTTTGTTATTGTACCTACTTACCTGTACAAGTGAAAAATCTCAATAAAAAACATTTGAAAAAAAAAAAAGCACACAAACGCCAACCCACGGCTGATTCACTTGCCCGACTGGACGAGGCTAGAGCTCTTCTTAACTTATCCCTGACGACTGCGGCCGAGAAGCACCTCAGGTGGTCCGGGGCTAAGTTTTACTCCCAAACTGACAGGATAGGCTCACGCCTGGCCACCAAACTGAGCCCCAAACAGCGGGCGCTTGCTTTCCCTAAAATATGGGTCCCCACAGGGGAGCTGACACAGAACCCAACTAAAATAATGGACTCATTCCTTCAATTTTATTTGGGGCTATACAAGCCTGCTCAAACGCCCCCTTCCCCGGCAGGGAAGGACTTTTTGGACGATCTCCCATTGCCATCCCTGACGGGGGAACATAGGGACATCATGGAATCCCCTTTCACTCAAGAGGAAGTACTGTCCACAATTAAGGCCCTCAAGCTGGGGTCAGCGGCTTCTCCACCGGTTACTATAGGAAATTTGGACCATGCCTGGCCCCTCACCTGACGCGACTGTTCAACTCTCTCAGGGATGGAGCCCAACTGGGGACAGACCTAAACTCTGCCTACATCTCGGTCATTCCGAAACCAGATAAGGACCCTAGCGAGGTGTGTAATTACCGCCCCATTTCACTGATTAACAACGATATTAAAATCATGACAAAAATACTAGCGAACAGGCTGTCCAGCTTCATAGCCTCATATGTACACAAAGACCAGGTGGGCTTCATCCCTGGGAGACAGGGAACAGACCAGATCAAACGGGCTATAGACATCGTCTCCCTTCTGCAATCACAGTGGGACGGAGGATCGCGGCAGGAAGGCTTCTTTTTATCTATAGACCTCCATAAGGCCTTTGACTCTATAGACTGGGCGTACTTGATGGATGTTCTGAAAAGGTGGGGGTTTGGACCCAACTTCCTGAGCCTCATTGGGTCACTTTACTCCAGCCCCTCCGCCCAGGTGCGACTTATGGGCAGATACTCTGAATCCTTCCCAATTGGCAGAGGGACCAGACAGGGGTGCCCCCTTTCCCCGCTCCTGTTTGCAGTGGCTATCGAAACGCTGGCGGTAGCACTGAGGTCGAATCCTGACATCAAGGGGGTATTCTGTGGACCAAGGGAACACAAATGTGCCCTGTATGCGGACGACCTCCTACTCTTTGTCACTTCCCCCCTTACTTCCACGACAAATATACTCCAGACTCTACGGGTTTTCAGTGAGGTGTCTGGCCTGCGGGTAAATATGGGCAAATCTCTGGCTATTAATATCTCCGTTCCCCCGGACCTACTTAAACAGCTTACAGATACCTTCGACTTCCAATGGGCTCCCTCACATATTACGTACCTAGGCATCAAGCTCACACCCCATATCGAAGGCCTCTTTAAAGCGAACTATCCCCCGATGATCAGCAAGTGTAGAGGGGATATTGGGAGGTGGGCCAAATGTGGGCTGTCCTGGCTGGGCCGGGTGAACGCGGTAAAAATGACCCTCTTACCACGTCTGCTATACCTATTCCGCGCGCTCCCGATCGCGGTACCGAAACATTTCCTTAATAAATTCCAAGCAGAGATTATCCGGTTTGTGTGGGGGAAAAAGGGGTATAGGTGTCCATCAGGCGTTCTCTATCGTTTAAAAACACAAGGGGGTATGGGGCTTCCTAGTTTATGGGGATATTATCAAGCGGCCCAACTGACACAAATTTCGACGGCCTTCTTCCAGGGATCGAAACCGGACTGGCTTGCAATGGAGAGGCAGGCCATCCCATCACATACCATTGATTATATCTTGGGGTGTGACTCCAAACGCAGACCAGCCATTTTAGCGCCCACGCTATCTCACTCCGTAGCCCTATGTTCCAAACTATTCTCACGTCCCGGTCTGATTTCCCCTCTGAAACCCCTCTCGCACATATTCCATAACCCAGACTTTCCCCCAGGGATGGACATCAAGGCGTTCCGGTGGTGGACGGATAAAGGCCTGTACAGGATAGGTCACTTTCTAGCTAGGGAGGGCCCACTGTCACTAAATCATTGCAAAAAACAACTGGATATGCCCACCGATGAATCCTTTAGGTTCTCCCAAATTTCCCACTATCTCCACACTATTTGGAAGGACAAGTCAGCTCCCCCCAGGATAACGCCATATGAAAACTGGTGTGCAAACTCTAGGGATCAGAGGGGTGGGATCTCGTTAATTTATATGACCCTGATGTCTAAGACTGATAAGCCTTCGTACGCCTGGGCCTGGGAGGAGGAACTGAACACATCTTGGAGCACTGCAGTATGGCACCGAGCAACGGAGCGAGCATATAAAGGTATTCTCAATACATGTCTCATAGAAGCTAGTCTTAAAGTGATGTTTAGGTGGTATTACGTCCCCTCCAGACTGGCAAGAATGTTCCCTGGGTCCTCTCCATTATGTTTTAGGGGATGCAAATTGGAAGGTAACATGTTACACACTTGGTGGTCCTGCCCCCGCATTAGATCCTTCTGGAAAAGAGTTTTCCGCACTATGGGCTCCTTGCTAGAGAAAAGGATACCTCCACAGCCTAACACGGCGCTCCTAAATCAGTGCATCCCAGGCCTACCTAAACACTCCAGGATTTTATCATTTTTCATTTTATTGGGGGCCAGGATGACCATAGCTAAAGCATGGAAGAAACCCGCAGTTTCTTTCCAGATGTTTAGGAGGAAAGTCTCCTGGATATTGTCACAAGAACAAATAGTAGCAAAGCGGGCGGACCAGACTGACAAATTCAGATCCATATGGGAACCCTGGGCTACCTTCTGCAGCGTTTCTCTCCTGCCTGGAGTACCACCTGGAGGCGGGAACACTCCATCCTGATCCTCACTAGGCTTCTCTGTCATTTTCCTTTTTACCACGTTTCTCTATCTCTTTCCCTCTCTCCCCCTGTAAGCACCTCCCTTGGTGCTAGATGCTGCTGTCGGGTAGGATATTAAATTTCAGGATATGCCCCACTTTGAGGGGTTACCTCGGGAGCAGGCAGACTTCATCCCCCGAGGGGGCAGAGTGCGGCTGATTTATACCGGCCCGGGCCCCTGACCCTGGTACTCGGGACGCAGCGTGATCCCTTTTAGGGGCGTCTGGTGTGCCATGGGTTATGGGACTTGAGCGGTACTAAAGTATTAGTAGGAATCTTGAAATGGCGCTCACACTACTGGTTTTAACATTGTGATCTGCTTGCTCTTGAGGAGTTTACTGACTATGTTTTGTAGGAATAGGGGAGTTTTTCTCCCGACATGAATATGTTAGATGGAACTGACGCACCTTATACATGTAACAATGTTAAATGACATGTTGTTCTTTGGAAAAACTTTCAATAAAAACCTTTAAATACAAAAAGAGTATTAGCTGCAGTATTTTTTCGAAATGTACAGGTGCTGAGTACTTCAAGGCAATCTGTAGATCGAGAAATGACAGTTTCCTTTGATCAAAAGTGTACGTAAGAGGTATATTGCGTTGGTTCATATTCAACTCTTTCATAAATTCATTAAGGGTATCCAGGGTACCCTTCCATATCATCAATACATCATCATATATATAAAAAGTGAAAAATGCGCATACCAAAAAGAAACTTAAAAAAGCAGCAGACTCAAAATGTTATACAGCATATAAATCAATAGTTGAAAAGTGGGAGTTGCGCTAAAAATAATAATAAATGAGTGACCATATATAAATAAAAATGAAAAAAGCGCTGAGCCAGAGTCAGCTCAATCAAAAACCAAAATGTAGAATATAAAATCTCAATGTGTGTTCATAAACAAATCAATAAAAAATATATATATTATATAATTGAAGAAAGTCCCCAAAAAAAGTCCAAAAACACTAGGAAGTGAATCCAAATCTGTGGTTTAAAGTTGGGACAATATCCAAGTGAAAGAATTCAGGCTTGACCCTTACCAGAAGTATAGATCCCAGAGGATCAAGAAGAGCCATCCATACTGTAGCCACAAATATGTGGAGCGGTCCTATGTGGAGCGGTACAGGGGTTCCTACTTCCGTAGACTCAGCCCAGTGAAAAATAAAGGGAAAAAAAAGAAAAACAAAAATAGTGCAAAAACGGATGATAAGCAGACACAGACTAACTCCCAGTGGCTAAAGTTGACAGACACTGTGCAGTAAAGCTGGGGTCCCACCACCAAACGAACACACTGACCCTTACCAAAGATAAGCGACCCTCAAAGGATCAGTTTTGCATGTCAGTGTGTAACGATCTACAGCAGGAAGACGCTTGTCAGGCAGGTCATTTTGATCCAGAGGTCAGGTAACCAGGAACCATGCAAGATATGCAAACTCTCATAGTGAAATACCATCAAGGTTTAATTAATAAAAAAAGTAGAGCACTTACAGTTAAAAAGATTCAATGCAGCAGAGATAAAATGTAGCCGGCCGGCAAACAAACAAACGAGGCACGTCCTCTGTACGCGATGACGTCAGCACGCCAACCTCCCAACGTTTCGTCTTCGTATAGACATGGTCACGGGAATGAGGATGCGTGCCGCGTCACCGCGTTAAATACGTGCATTTCATGGGGCGTGTCAGATACTTGATCTTTAACGAGTGCAAGCCCGCCATCTTAAGGGAGGGAACCCAACCTGGCAGAGCCAAAACTCTAATGGTAAGGCGGATGTTGCCCCGGGACACAAGCAAATATTGAACGCGCTATACGCGCGGACATTACAGGAATTAAAAAAATTGGGAAATTATTAAATTAACAGAAAAAAGGAGGAAGGGGTGTTACAAGACCTAGTCCAAAATGATTGGACAAACGGTACAGGTATAAACTAATACAAGAACATCATCCGTGCTTCCTTACAGCTGGTTTATCAATCCCAATAAAGAGGACAAAAATCTACAGCAGCAGGCTTGCAGACATCAAGTCACAACATCATCACTAGGCCGAATTATGATGAATAACCAGGCAGTGTAGATAATATATTATAACAGACATAATATACAAATGAGCGGTCATGTTAAAAATCAACCTAGCAGTGATTAAAACTCATTACAAAATTTATGTGATCAGGCTGTCATAAATCAATCTGACAGCAAAAAAACAAAATGACCCTACATATGTGCAAAATTAACATATATCAAACTGGGACATAAAACATATTCTGAAGAATAGCCCATTATGCAGATGTGAAAAAAATATATATATGAAAAATAGATATATAGTAAAAAATGAAATAAAAATAAGATGAATAAAAAATATCATACTATATAAATATAGTATGATATAAAAAGTGCAATAAATTACTTTTAAATAAGGTAACACTGTTCTCAATGGAGATTCATAGTGTAGTCTAATAATTATAACAACAACCTCAGTGCCCTCAAAACAATTCTTTATATACACGAACTCAGTGACAAGTTCTTAACATAAAAAACATTGAGTGTCCACTGTCAAAGTGCAACCGTAATAGTAATAACAATATTGAGCAAGTGTAAATTATAAACGAAGGGTATGGAGAAAAAAGCTGGTTTCAAGAATTTTCTATGAAACAGTTGACATCAACTTCAATGTTGAGTCCATGGGGTTCAAAGCTTCTCAGCGTATGAATCCACATCATTTCAGATTTTGAAATGCTCCTGACTAAGTCATTTCCTCTCCAATGAGCCCGGAACTTATCAATCCCTATAAATGTTGTACCTGCGGGGTTTTTATTGTGTGTCACCAGGTAATGTTTCGAAACCGAGTGATTTGGAAAACCGCTCAAAATGTTTGTCACATGCTCATTAAGACGTATGTGTAGGGCCCGCTTGGTCCTCCCCACATACTGAAGCCCACAAGGGCATTGTAGAAGGTATATAACCCCCATCGTCGAGCATGTGATGAACGTATCAATGGGGTAACTGATGGACGTACGACTGGAGCAGAAATTTGTGGTCCTCTTAGGAATATCTGTATTTACTGCACAAGTATTACAGCGGCCACATTTAAAGAAGCCCACAAGCCCAGATAAAAACATAGATTGAATTTCTGGTGGGTCGAGGACATTAGGTGCCAATTTGTTTCTAAGGGGTTGTATCCCCCGAAAGACCACCTGTGGTTTAACTGGTAGAATTTTACTCAAAGTTTTATCGCTTTTCAAGATATGCCAGTGTTTAGCCACTATCTTTTTCACGCTAGCATGCTGACAGGAGTAGTCAGTCACAAAGGGGGTCTTAAAATCTGCCGATGTGTCCTTTTTGGGTTTTACCCTAAGTAATTCCTCTCGGTCAGTGTTGATGACCGTTTCCAGAGTTTCATGAAGAGATTCTGCGGAATAGCCCTTTTCTATAAAGCGTTGAGTTAAAACTTCAGCTTGTTCTCGAAAAGTGTCATGATTGGTGCAGTTACGCTTCAGCCTAAGGAACTGCCCCTTAGGTACTGCACCTAGCCAAGTTTTATGATGACAGCTGTCATTCGGAATGAATGAATTTCGATCTGAGCTTTTGAAGTAGGTCGAGGTAACAAATTGGTCATTATCCACTGAGATAGTCAGATCTAAAAAATTTATAGTTGACTGACTAGCTTCATGTTTGAGCACTATGCCTCTGTTGTTCCTATTCAAAAAAGACATGAAGCAAGACAGCTCAGCCTCAGACCCTTTCCATAGGAGGAGGACGTCATCAATATATCTGGCCCACAGCATTATCTGGGGCCTAGAAGATACATCGACGACGTCCTCCTCCCATTTGGCCATAAATAGATTGGCCAAACTGGGGGCGTATTTGGCCCCCATCGCAACTCCGCGGTCCTGTCTATAAAATTGGCCATTATGCCAGAAGAAGTTATGTGTAGCTGCGTATTGCAGCAACTCCATAATGAAAGAGATCTGGGCCAACGGTAGGCCCGAATCTCTTTCAAGAAAAAACGAAACCGCCTCCAATCCCAGATTATGTGGGATCACCGTGTAGAGTGACACAACATCAGCGGTGACCAACCACATATCGGGAGATGGTTTGAGGCTAGATAAGGTATTGATAACTTGCCTCGTATCCTTTAAAAAGGAAGGCATTTTAGCCATCAAGGGTTGGAGAAAAAAGTCGACATATTTGCCCACCCGGGACGTAACAGAGTCGATCCCACTGATGATCGGACGGCCCGGGGGGCAAATGGGATCCTTGTGCACCTTAGGGAGATAATATATTACCGGTACCCTAGGAGCTTTAGGAACCAGGAACTCTTTCTCTTTGGCATTGAGAATGCCAAGACGGGAGCCCTTATTAACTATTTTGACCAATGACTTTTTGTACTTATCACCGGGGTTGAGGGGGAGGCGGACATAGGTGTCACTGTCGTTCAAGATGCGTTGCATCTCAGCCAGGTAGTCAACTTTATTTAGGACCACTATCCCGCCCCCCTTGTCAGCAGGGCGGATGACCAAATCTTTATTATCACAAAGTGACTTGATGCCTTTCTCAATGTCTAACTTAGATCTTACTTTTTTGACATTCAGCTCATCTAGGTCCCTAAGTGTCAGATCCCTGAACACCCTAAGGGCTGCCGGTAGATGTCCTGGTGGATTAAAAGTGGAGGCATTAGCCAACCCTGAATGTGTATAGTTCAGAGCTGAAGTCCTAGAGGGATTATAGGGGTTGGAGGAAAAATATCGCTGTATATTTATCTTACGTACGAATTTATGGATGTCCATGTATGTTCTGAACTTGTTAATATTTCTTGGGGGGGCATATTTCAGCCCCTTATCAAGAACGTCTAACTCCGGACCGGAAAGGGTGTGTGAACTTAAGTTAAAAATCCCTGTTCCAACTAAGTCTTTGGTCTTTTTGGACTTTCTGGATTTCCCCCCTCTTGTCCCTCTTTTACCTCTGCTAATCTTTTGGTTCCCTGGGTGACCCTGGGAAAACCCCAATTAGGGTAAGGGTGACCAATGTTTTGACTCTGGTACATCATCGATGTACCGTAACCACGTTAGTACTTGGTCACGGTACATCGACGAGGAATAGCCCTCCTCCTCCTCCCATAGGCCTAAGTGGAGGCACGCGTAGGCCAGGGGCCCACGCCGCCCCCATTGAGGTGCCACGTATCTGATGATAATCCACTCTGCATATGTAAAGCGGACTCTATGGGCTGTCCGATCCGATCTGCCCAGATGGAAGGGAATGGATCCCCCTTTTTTTAGCGGATCGGAATGGAGGTAGTCAGTTTACATCTGCCACTCCATAGAGGTGAATAGATGATCTGATTGGGTTGGACCGATCATGTAAAAGAGGCCTAAGGCTGCTTTCACAATGATGCTCTGCGGTTTGCCCGTACCGTGGGAGCAGCACACTTGTGGCTTTCCTGCAGGATTGCTGCACTTTGCCATAGACATCCATTGTATCCTGTAGGTGTGGTGTACTTTTTGAAAGCTAATAGAAGTCTATAGCTCAGTGCAGGTAACCCACAGGTGCACTGTGCTCCACCTGCAGATCAGTTTGAAAGCAGCCCAGCAACCACTGCAGAATAGATATGCCCATATATACATGTGTATACAAGTGATTTACGCAATAAACTTACCTTTAATAACATTCATTCAAAAAAGGAAGGGAAAAGATGAGGAGCTAGAGGGAGGGAGAAGGAAAAGCAGAGAGGAGAAGAAAAAAGGAAGGGGGAAAGGGAAGAAAGAAAAAAGAGTGAAAAGAAAAAAGGGGGGAAGAAAATAGAGGAAATGGGAGAGAACGTAAGGAAAGCACTCACATGGGCCACATCTGTAAAGTATAAAAGAAGGGAAACAATATCTAACGAGTGGACATTGATGGTCAGACTTTGAGGCCAAGGAAGTAAGTTAAAAATGTTTAATTTGATAGCATATAAATACAAAAAATACAGAAATAATACAAAAAATTGTTATTATTGGTAGCCACTGTATATTCCTCAGAAGTCGCCAACGCACGTTTCGCCGTGGGGCTTCTTCAGGACGAAGACGAGGAATGCGTATTTAGCATAGAGACAGATTTGTGTATGACATATGGTCCTCAGTGGAAGCATCCATAAGGTATATATGATGCACAATAAATGACAACATTCGTCAGGATGCAGTTTTGGCAGGGATTTGCATGCGCAACACCTGGAATCTTTGGTAAGCCAATAGAGGTCAAAACGAAAAATCCATGGGTTGCAGGGCTAGAAAGTCCCTGACACACTGCACAGCTCAAAAAAGACTAGTTAAAATGATCTTAGGTTTGCTGGGACAGCAGATCGTAATCGGCATATATAGCCTATGAAGCCAAATGTTCAGGTCAGTAACGCCGCTGATGAACATGCACTGTATTTAAAACAGGAGGCCATGGAGCGGCGAAAGGTAGAGGTATCTGTGTCCCAGGGTGTACATGTAACATTCAGTTATTGTAAAAAATGCTTAACTCCGCCCTTCCTAATAAAAAAAAGCACTGCTCAGCGCACAGGAATAAGCAATTAAGGTTACTGATAAAAGGCAAAATAGGCACCTGGATACACAATAAGCAGCCGCTTATAAAGGAAATATATGCAAGTGACAGTAAACAAAAGAAAAGTATGAATGACAATAGTCAAAACAGTTCGGTGTGTACTGTAGCAGCGCTACAAACAGAGTATGCACTCTGAAACAAGTTCTATGGTGACATAGGTATCCCAAATAATGGTGCGGGTGGACAGCGGCAATAAACTGTGTTTTCATCAATCTGTGCTTCTTATCACCAGGAATATTTGTGTTTCACCACGTGGGGGGATATCAACCCCTTATGGGGATGCACTCACCAGACCAAAGGTATAAATCAGCATTGGATACATCAGCCTCTGCCACCAGCCTTGCACTCTCCACAACTCTTGCTTAAGTGTGTCTTGCTCGTATACATATAAAGGAATGAACTTTTGATAGTGTATTATCGTTTAAAAGTTTATTTAGCAAAACCCACAGGTCCCCTTACAATATATGCGTACCATAGTGCAATAAAACATAAGCATGAAATGTACTGTGCCTGATTGTAAACAGTAACTGGCGCTCCAGCGCGTTCCTCTGTTCCTGATCCACCAGGCTGACAGTCTGTCGGTCGTTTGATGTTGGCCACACCCTGACGCGTTTCGTCATTGGCTGACTTCGTCTGAGGGTGTGGCTGCAACATTCGGCGACCTGTTAAATAATGGAGCGACTCTCTAGGTACCGCCCCCCTAATGCCGTGATGGCGTCTGTCCCGCGCATGCGTGTTAAGCATCGCGAGGTCCGCGTCAGGCACAGGGCGGAAGTGGGGCGTGTATTCACACTCCTTGTCCAATCCGGACCGGGAACGTGTGATGCAGCTTAGTGACGCTGGTCTCGGACGCATTGACGTCCGTGAGGCCAGTGCCAACAGCAGGGCGGAAGTGAGCTCCGAGGCTCATTATCCCGCGCAGCCGCACATTGTGGAATGAAGCCTCTGCCCACAATGGGTCCGGACTTAACACCACAATGTTGTGACAAGTAGGATGCGCGCGCATCTCGATGACGAGAACTGCAGGCGCGCTCATCCTTATCAC
The DNA here is from genome assembly GCF_905171775.1 of Rana temporaria. NCBI lineage: Eukaryota > Metazoa > Chordata > Amphibia > Anura > Ranidae > Rana > Rana temporaria. Next base: position 109,759,241 of record NC_053495.1, on the reverse strand, counting down.
TTCAGCCAGTCAGTTTATGGTGTCAGAATCTCTCATTGCAAAATCACACACGGATGTTTGTTTTTAAAGAGTGTTCCCCCAAGCGAGAGATCCATACATAAATGTATGCACCTAATAGCTGTGCCATTGGAAACCAGAAAATAAATCATCAATATATATATATAAAACCACATCAATATATATAAAAAAAAAACCAAAGGCATCAGTAATAAAACAGACCATACTCAAACATAAATAGATTAATATATAAAGCCTACGTAAGACATAAGCACAATATAAAATCTAAAAAGAAATCTTAAAAGGAAGTCTATATTAATATATGTATAAAACCATATAGATATAAACTCTATATTAAAATGTATGTTTAAAAGGGGGCCCCTTAAATATAAATCAATATAATACATTAATACATAAAAAAATAATAATAAATGTTAAAATACATAACAACCACACTGTGACTAGGAAATCCTTAGTCTAAAAGATGCATAGCTCATATTAATGTGTGCATGTTATGTAAACTCCAAAGAGACATGAGTGACTGGTCAAGGAGCTAAATGTGCTCAGTATCATAATATAGGTTCCAGGAGAACCGGATCTATTGTGGAAATAGCTTATGTGTCACTTATGAAGCAATTAATGTCTAGTTCAATGTTCATGCCTTTAGGCGCAAGCGATTCGGTCAAATAAATCCATTTCGTTTCGCATTTCGATAGTTCACGAACTCTATGGCTTCCTCTCCAATTTTGCATTACATGTTGGACTCCCCAGAATTGTAGTCCGGTTGGATCTTGATTGTGCTTCAATTTGAAATGGAGGGACACATTGTGGTCTTTATATCCTATCTTTATGTTATTAATGTGTTCCATCACCCGTATTCTCATTTTTCTCTTAGTCCTCCCTATATAGAGTAGGCCACAAGGGCATTTCAATGCGTATACAACATGATCAGTGTTGCACGTGATAAACTGCTCTATATCAAATTCCGTATTCTTGGTTGGACAGCCAAATTTCTCCAGTCCTCTCATCGTTCGTGTTACTTCTCTGCATGGTTTACATTTTCTACATGCAAAGAATCCATTTTGATTCCAAAAGGTTTCTGGTTTGGCTGGCGGGTCAAGTACCTTTTTTACCACTCGATCACCATGGTTAGGGGCTTTTTTATAAATAAACTGAGGTTTGGGAGGTAGAAGTGGTCCCAGTTTCTTGTCAAGCAATAATATATGCCAATGTTGATTGAAGATTTCTTCAACTTCTTTGTACTGGGAGTGGAATTGAGACAAAAAACCCCACTCCTTTGTGTTTGTCATTGGTTCGTTGCTAGACTGTTTAGTTAGTAAACATGTTTCTCTTGGGATAGTGCGTATTTCTTCTACCAATTTGTGCATAGTGTCAGGGTGATAACCTCTGGCTTCAAACCTTTCAGTTAGAATTTTTGACTGTGTAATAAAGTTTTCTTCTTCCGTACAGTTCCTTTTCACCCTCATGATTTGGCCTTTGGGTATATTTTTAATCCATAGGGGATGGTGGCCACTAGTGGTAGGGAGATAACTGTTTCTATCAGTTGGTTTAAAAAATACCTTAGTGGCCAGCTTAGTCCCTTGTCGATATATAGTTACATCTAAAAAATTGATTTCAGTAGCGTTGGATTCAGAGGTAAGCTTAATATTGTTACTGTTGTTATTTAAAACATTTAAAAAGTTTAAAAGTGAGTCAGTAGTGCCTGCCCAAATAAAAAACAAATCATCTATGTATCGTTTATAAAACAATAATTCACTCCGTCTGTCTTCAAGAAATCACTCTAGAGGAGAATGCACCCATTTTACTGGTTACTGCGGATGTATCGTCTCTTTATTCCATCATACAACATGATGATGCATTACTTGCCCTCAATTGGGCATTAAGCCAAAGAGACGATCTACCGCATAATCAAAAAGTTTTTATTGGAAACGCTTTAGATTTTTGTCTCTCACATAATTTTTTCTGGTATGACAGCCGTTTTTATTCACAAAAAAGAGGAGTAGCTATGGGCGCTAAGTTCGCACCAAGCATTGCGAACCTTTTCATGGCTGAGTGGGAGGACAAGGTTCGCAATGCTTGGTGCGAACTTAGCGCCCATAGCTACTCCTCTTTTTTGTGAATAAAAACGGCTGTCATACCAGAAAAAATTATGTGAGAGACAAAAATCTAAAGCGTTTCCAATAAAAACTTTTTGATTATGCGGTAGATCGTCTCTTTGGCTTAATGCCCAATTGAGGGCAAGTAATGCATCATCATGTTGTATGATGGAATAAAGAGACGATACATCCGCAGTAACCAGTAAAATGGGTGCATTCTCCTCTAGAGTGATTTCTTGAAGACAGACGGAGTGAATTATTGTTTTATAAACGATACATAGATGATTTGTTTTTTATTTGGGCAGGCACTACTGACTCACTTTTAAACTTTTTAAATGTTTTAAATAACAACAGTAACAATATTAAGCTTACCTCTGAATCCAACGCTACTGAAATCAATTTTTTAGATGTAACTATATATCGACAAGGGACTAAGCTGGCCACTAAGGTATTTTTTAAACCAACTGATAGAAACAGTTATCTCCCTACCACTAGTGGCCACCATCCCCTATGGATTAAAAATATACCCAAAGGCCAAATCATGAGGGTGAAAAGGAACTGTACGGAAGAAGAAAACTTTATTACACAGTCAAAAATTCTAACTGAAAGGTTTGAAGCCAGAGGTTATCACCCTGACACTATGCACAAATTGGTAGAAGAAATACGCACTATCCCAAGAGAAACATGTTTACTAACTAAACAGTCTAGCAACGAACCAATGACAAACACAAAGGAGTGGGGTTTTTTGTCTCAATTCCACTCCCAGTACAAAGAAGTTGAAGAAATCTTCAATCAACATTGGCATATATTATTGCTTGACAAGAAACTGGGACCACTTCTACCTCCCAAACCTCAGTTTATTTATAAAAAAGCCCCTAACCATGGTGATCGAGTGGTAAAAAAGGTACTTGACCCGCCAGCCAAACCAGAAACCTTTTGGAATCAAAATGGATTCTTTGCATGTAGAAAATGTAAACCATGCAGAGAAGTAACACGAACGATGAGAGGACTGGAGAAATTTGGCTGTCCAACCAAGAATACGGAATTTGATATAGAGCAGTTTATCACGTGCAACACTGATCATGTTGTATACGCATTGAAATGCCCTTGTGGCCTACTCTATATAGGGAGGACTAAGAGAAAAATGAGAATACGGGTGATGGAACACATTAATAACATAAAGATAGGATATAAAGACCACAATGTGTCCCTCCATTTCAAATTGAAGCACAATCAAGATCCAACCGGACTACAATTCTGGGGAGTCCAACATGTAATGCAAAATTGGAGAGGAAGCCATAGAGTTCGTGAACTATCGAAATGCGAAACGAAATGGATTTATTTGACCGAATCGCTTGCGCCTAAAGGCATGAACATTGAACTAGACATTAATTGCTTCATAAGTGACACATAAGCTATTTCCACAATAGATCCGGTTCTCCTGGAACCTATATTATGATACTGAGCACATTTAGCTCCTTGACCAGTCACTCATGTCTCTTTGGAGTTTACATAACATGCACACATTAATATGAGCTATGCATCTTTTAGACTAAGGATTTCCTAGTCACAGTGTGGTTGTTATGTATTTTAACATTTATTATTATTTTTTTATGTATTAATGTATTATATTGATTTATATTTAAGGGGCCCCCTTTTAAACATACATTTTAATATAGAGTTTATATCTATATGGTTTTATACATATATTAATATAGACTTCCTTTTAAGATTTCTTTTTAGATTTTATATTGTGCTTATGTCTTACGTAGGCTTTATATATTAATCTATTTATGTTTGAGTATGGTCTGTTTTATTACTGATGCCTTTGTTTTTTTTTTTATATATATTGATGTGGTTTTATATATATATATTGATGATTTATTTTCTGGTTTCCAATGGCACAGCTATTAGGTGCATACATTTATGTATGGATCTCTCGCTTGGGGGAACACTCTTTAAAAACAAACATCCGTGTGTGATTTTGCAATGAGAGATTCTGACACCATAAACTGACTGGCTGAAGTGATAAGGATGAGCGCGCCTGCAGTTCTCGTCATCGAGATGCGCGCGCATCCTACTTGTCACAACATTGTGGTGTTAAGTCCGGACCCATTGTGGGCAGAGGCTTCATTCCACAATGTGCGGCTGCGCGGGATAATGAGCCTCGGAGCTCACTTCCGCCCTGCTGTTGGCACTGGCCTCACGGACGTCAATGCGTCCGAGACCAGCGTCACTAAGCTGCATCACACGTTCCCGGTCCGGATTGGACAAGGAGTGTGAATACACGCCCCACTTCCGCCCTGTGCCTGACGCGGACCTCGCGATGCTTAACACGCATGCGCGGGACAGACGCCATCACGGCATTAGGGGGGCGGTACCTAGAGAGTCGCTCCATTATTTAACAGGTCGCCGAATGTTGCAGCCACACCCTCAGACGAAGTCAGCCAATGACGAAACGCGTCAGGGTGTGGCCAACATCAAACGACCGACAGACTGTCAGCCTGGTGGATCAGGAACAGAGGAACGCGCTGGAGCGCCAGTTACTGTTTACAATCAGGCACAGTACATTTCATGCTTATGTTTTATTGCACTATGGTACGCATATATTGTAAGGGGACCTGTGGGTTTTGCTAAATAAACTTTTAAACGATAATACACTATCAAAAGTTCATTCCTTTATATGTATACGAGCAAGACACACTTAAGCAAGAGTTGTGGAGAGTGCAAGGCTGGTGGCAGAGGCTGATGTATCCAATGCTGATTTATACCTTTGGTCTGGTGAGTGCATCCCCATAAGGGGTTGATATCCCCCCACGTGGTGAAACACAAATATTCCTGGTGATAAGAAGCACAGATTGATGAAAACACAGTTTATTGCCGCTGTCCACCCGCACCATTATTTGGGATACCTATGTCACCATAGAACTTGTTTCAGAGTGCATACTCTGTTTGTAGCGCTGCTACAGTACACACCGAACTGTTTTGACTATTGTCATTCATACTTTTCTTTTGTTTACTGTCACTTGCAAACATTCAGTTATTACCAACTGTTACTGCCCCAGGCAGAGCACATTTGGTATCACTCTGCCTGTGACAGGAGCCGATACTATACAGGTTTATGTGGCTTGGTTTTACAACCGTGTGTTTCCTCTAACGCCAGCTTCATTAACAACACTGATGCTCTGGGATGGCGGGTCGGTAATTTGTGTAATCTAGGCTTGCCAACCCACCATCCAAGAGCAGGAGGTCGCAAGCCACATCAGAGAGCTCCGTGGGCCACATGTAGCCCCCCCGGCCACAGGTTGGGCACCACTGCTCTAAAACTTTCACACAGACCAAATAATTTCCACTTATTTTGGGTTATTTTTACCAAAGATATGTTGCAGTATAATTTGTGGACAAAATTTATGAAGAAAAATTACTAATTTGCAAAATGTTATTACAGAAATTAAGAAAAAAACAATTTCATTTATAGAGCAAAAAATTAAAAAAACAGAGGTGATCAAATGGCACCAAAAGAAATCTCTATTTGTATGAAGAAAAAAAAATTGTGTACAGTGTTGCATTAAGCGCTTAAGCCCCGGACCATTTTGGTGGCTAAAGACCGGGCCACTTTTTGCGATTCGGCACTGCGTCGCTTTAACTGACAATTGCACGGCCGTGCAACGTGGCTCCAAAACAAAATTGACGTCCTTTTTTTCCCATAAATAGAGCTTTCTTTCGGTGGTATTTGATCACCTCTGCGGTTTTTATTTTTTGCGCTATAAACAAAAAAAAGAGCGACCATTTAAAAAAAATATATATTTTTTAATTTTTGCTATAATAAATATCCCCCAAAAATATTTTTTATGTCCACAGTTTAGGCCGATACGTATTCTTCTACATATTTTTGGTAAAAAAAAAAAAAAATAAGCGTTTATTGATTGGTTTGCGCAAAAGTTATAGCTTCTACAAAATAGGGGACTGATTTATGGCATTTTTATTAATATTTTTTTTACTAGTTATGGCGGCGATCAGCGTTTTTTTTTTTTATCTTGACTGCGACACATCGGGCACTTTTGACACCATTTTGGGACCATTGTAATTTTTACAGCGATTCATGCTATAAAAATGCACTGATAACTGTAAAAATTACACTGGCAGTGAAGGGGTTAACCACTAGGTGGCGCTGCAGGGGTTAAGTGTTCCCTAGGAAGTGATTATTACTGTAAGGGGGCGTGGCTACATGTGACATGTCACTGATGACTGTTCCCGATCATGGAGAATCTGCCACCCGCTGGGTGGCAGATTCAAATGGACATACCTGTATGCCAATCTGCCTGCCCGTGCAATTTTGTCGACGTAAATAGGCATGCGGCGGTCGGCAAGTGGTTAATTGTCATTCAAAGTGTGAGAGCATTGAACACTGAAAATTGGTCTGGACAGGAGGGGTGTTTAAGTGCCCAGTAAGCAAGTGGTTACATAGTTACATAGTTAGTCAGGTTGAAAAAAGACACAAGTCCATCCAGTTCAACCATAAAAAAATTAAAATAAAAAATATCTTACCATCCCATATACCCAGTTCTATACTCACAGTTGATTAATGGTTAATAAGGAAATAACATTAATATGATTAGTATCAAGATATAATTCTCATTAGGAGTAGACATTTTTGAATCTATTAATATATGTCTTATGGAAACTTGACATTCGAATAATAATATTCTGAATGTATTGGAATGTTATTAAGGAATATTTTAAAACAATCATTAATAAAAAAACAATTAATACATTTGTTTTAATAAAAATGTATTTTAGCATTAATAATCTGTGATTAAACAATTAAGATCTAATTCTACATTAAACCCCAGTGGTGTCAGAGTTTGTAGTTCAAAAATCTATTTTGTTTCGTTCTGAGATATCCTTTGGATCATACTGGCACCCCTCCAGTGTCTACTAATGGTATCAATTGCATAAATGGATAAACCACCTGGATCTTTATTATGTGCCATCCTGAAATGGTTGGACACGCTATGCTTTGGAAATCCACTACAAATGTTTAATATGTGTTCACTAACTCATTTTGTTAACGTCCTGGAGGTCCTGCCCACATACTGATAGCCACAGGTACATTCCAAGACGTAAGTTACGTGTCTGATGCCACATGTTATAAATGGTTTTGTGAAAGATGTCCTTCTCCTGGGGGCCCTCCCTGTGCTTTTGCAGTGTCTGCATCTTCCACATCTATAAAACCCTTCTAAATTGAACATAGTGGTAGCTATTTCCTTGGGGGGGTCAGGTATATTTTTTACTAGTTGTGGTCTTTAATTTGGTTATAGTATTGTCCCTCATACCAAAATATGTTATTGGTCATAGCGAGTCTCAGGCTGTTTAAAATAAATATTTTTGGTCTGCATTTCAGATGGGTAAACTTATTCAGGGCCCATTTGACTGCATTCATGGCGTCTTGTTGGCGACTGTTGGTATACAAAGACTCAGCGGCCCAGATTCACAAAGAGTTACGCCGGCTTATCAGTAGATACGCCGACGTAACTCAGAATCTAAGCCCGTCGTATGCTTAAATGTATTCTCAAACTGAGATACACTTAAACATGCCTAAGATACGACGGCCTGCGCCGTCGTATCTTGGGGTGCAATATTTACGCTGGCTGCTAGGTGGCGCTTCCATTGCGGTCAACGTAAAATATGCAAATGAGTCGTTACGCCAATTCACGAACTTACGCTTGCCCGTCGCAGTAAATTTACGCTGTTTCTGTAAGAGATACACGGCGTAAAGATAAACATGCCCCCTAGGTGGCGTATCCAATGTTAAGTATGGCCGTCGTTCCCACGTCGCAATTTGAAAATTTTGCGTAAGTCGTCTGTGAATGGGGCTGGACGCCATTTACGTTCACGTCGAAACCAATGACGTCCTTGCGACGTCATTTAGCGCAATGCACGTTGGGAAATTTTAGGGGAGTGCATGCGCAGTAGGTTCGGCGCGGGAACGCGCCTAATTTAAATGATCCACGCCCCCTACCCGGATCATTTGAATTAGGCTGGCTTGCACCGGGGGATTTACGCTATGCCGCCGCAACTTTACAGGCAAGTGCTTTGTGAATCAAGCACTTGCCCGTAAAACTTGCGGCGGCGTAACGTCAATGTTATACGTTACGCCGCCGCAGTTTTGCGCGAGACTATGTGAATCTGGCCCAATGTCTATTGTGACCAAAATGCTGTTCTCATTTATTTCAACATGTTGCAAATGGTTGATAACATCTTTGCTATCGTTCAATAAGATGGACTTTTCGCCACTAAGGACTGGAGGTAAACATCTATATACTCTTCCAATTGGGAGAATAGTGAATTTATAGCACTCAATATTGGCCTGTCTGGAGGTTTGGTTGCATTCTTATGTATTTTTGGGACTTGGTAAAACACAGGCATTATGGGGGCATCTGGAACTAAATATAATAAGATAAACTGTCAGCGCAAAAGACTAGTGCATAACAAATGTAAATAGATATGGACAGAGGATAGATCTAAAAACAGTCACAGTTCTTTAGTCCATATTCTAATATGTGGTAATAAACAATCCTTTAAAGGAGGAGATGAGAGGGATAGGAGGATGGTAGGTGGCAGCTATCCTTAGAGAAAGACGGCTTTGTAAGGAAAAGACAGGGGAACAAAACAGGAAGCGCCACCTAAGTGCAATATGTTAGTCACAATTTATTGAGTTTAAAAGGAAATGCACTTACAAACATGTAAAAAAAACCCGAAGCAAACCACTGAGATTTGCTTCATACTGTCCTTCCCCTGGTGCTCTCTCTGGTTCTGCTTCCTGTGACGTCATCGTCTGTGTTCCACGCTCAGGGCCCGGCGCTAGGCATAGGCAAGTCAGGCGGCTGCCTAGGGCGCCAGGGTAGGGGGGGGGGGCGGCAAAATACGGATCCCCAGCCACTCGCTGGGGATTCGGATCATTGAAATACCTCCTGGAACGGCATTTTTAAAAACCATGCCTTATGGTGCCAGCCGCCAGACTAGAGGGCGGTAAGGTTGCGCCTGTGGAGACATTACCTTCATCACGCTTTTCCTAGCTTGCAGTGCCGTAGCAGCGACAGTGAGATGAGGGGAGAGAGCCAGGACAGCAGCTGACTGGAAGTGCTGCATGATGATTGATGGTGGAAGTTGAACCGGCCAGGGCGGGTGAGATGGAAGCCCTGCATGCAAGTCTGGGCTTGCCGCGATGTCTGACCCCCCCCTCCTCCTGGTCGCTTGGGGGTCTGTTGTGAGAGGAGTAGACAGACGGGCAGCAGCGCCGTTCTCCTTCAGCCTTCACCGCCGCTGGCTCAGGTACATGGTGGAAGCACAGGCAGGACGCTCAGTGCTGCAGCCTTCACTCAGTCACAAGGAATTAAATGTACTCTGCTGTCACGTTTACAGTGCATTGCACTGTGTACAGAGGGGGAACTGGTTTGTGCGTGTGGGGGGGCAGATATGTGTGTGTGAGGGGGGGGCAGATGTGTGTGTGTAGGGGGGGGTACAGAGTGGGAACGTGTGTGGGGGGTACAGCGTGGGAACTGGTGTGTGGGGGGGACAGATGTGTGTGTGGGGGGGTACAGAGTGGGAACTGGGGGGACAGAGTGGGAACTGGTGTGGGGGGGCAGATGTGCATGGGGGTACAGAGTGGGAACGGTGGGGGGGACAGAGTGGGAACTGGTGTGGGGGGGACAGATGTGTGTGTGTGTGGTACAGAGTGAGAACTGGTGTGGGGGGGGGACAGATGTGTGGGTGTGTGTGTGGGGGGTACAGAGTGGGAACTGGTGTGGGGGGGCAGATGTGCATGGGGGTACAGAGTGGGAATGGTGAGGGACAGATGTGTGTGTGTGTGTGTGGGGGGGGGGGTACAGAGTGGGAACTGGTGTGGGGGGGACAGAGTGGGAACTGGTGTGTGGGGGGAGACATAAGTGTGTGTGGGAACTGGTGTGTATGTGTGGGGGGGGGCAGATGTGCAGGGGGGTGCAGAGGGGGGGGAACAGATGTGTGTATGTTGGGGGGGTTACAAAGACGAACTGATTGTGTGGGGGAAGGAACAGATGTGCAGGGGGTACATATAGGAACTGATGTGTGTGTGTGGGGGGGTGCAGAGGGGAACAGGCATTCAGGATGATACAGTAATGGGGTGATCTGAGGTGTAAAGGTGGAAGAATTGTGGTGATCTGAGACCTGAAAATACAGGAATTGGAGTGATTTGAGGTGTGAAGGTTCAAATCCAGTTTTGTAAAAAAATAAAAATAAATGCAGATCTTTTTGCAGGTCAAAAAATGTGCATTTATTATTGTTTTTACTAGGAGCCTACAGGCAGTTACACAGTTGGCCTCTGTATACTGCTCTAGCCTGTGGACCACAGCTGGCGTGAGGAAGTGAGCCGGTGCCATCCTCTAGTTGTCTTTTGGCCAGGTCCTGAGGCACAGGTGCAGGCATGTGGACCACAGCCGAAGAAATAGGTGAAGAGGGACCGCAAAAATCTCAGTGAGGGGCGGAGCAAATGGCACGGGGGGGCGGGGGCGTGAAAATGAGGCTTCGCCTAGGGTGTCAAAAATCCTTGCACCAGCCCTGTCCACGCTGGTTCTGGCTGGCTTCCTGATTACTACATGATGAATTTCTACACTCTCCTGCCTACCCGTGAGCCTGGATGCACCTGAGACCGGACCGCACTGCGATTACAACACACAGATGAGCCCGTTTTTTATACATGTTTGTAAGTGCATTTCCTTTTAAACTCAATAAATTGTGACCAACATATTGCACTTAGGTGGCGCTTCCTGTTTTGTTCCCCTGGAACTAAATATGTTTTCTCTTGTTTATTAAAGCGGAGGTTCACCCGTATATATGACTTTTTCCCCTTAGATTCCTGCTCGTTTTGTCTAGGGGAATCGGCTAGATGTTTTAAAATATGAGCCGTACTTACCGTTTACGAGATGCATCTTCTCCGTCGCTTCCGGGTATGGGCTGCGGGACTGGGCGTTCCTATGTTGATTGACAGTCTTCCGAGAGGCTTCCGACGGTCGCATCCATCGCGTCACGATTTTCCGAAAGAAGCCGAGCGTCGGTGCGCAGGCGCAGTATAGAGCCGCACCGACGTTCGGCTTCTTTCGGCTAATAGTGACGCGATGGATGCGACCGTCGGAAGCCTCTCGGAAGACTGTCAATCAAGAAGGAACGCCCGCTCCCGAAGACCCATACCCGGAAGCGACGGAGAAGATGCATCTCGAAAACGGGTAAGTACAGCTCATATTTTAAAACAACTAGCCGATTCCCTAGACAAAACGAGCAGGAATCTAAGGGGAAAAGATCAAAAAATAAATAAATGGGTGAACTCCCGCTTTAAGAATGTGGTTTTCCCCCGCATTATTCACTAGTTCTTGTAACTGAAATTTTAAACTGAGTAGGGTTGTTGGTAAGCTTTTTGCAAGTACTTTCATCGCTCAGAATGTCATTTATGTGTCATAATCTACTTAATATGACAACCCCCCACCCCCCCCCTTTTTGTCCGCTGGACGAATTACAATGTTATTTCTTTGTTCGATTGTTCTAATGCCTTCCCAGATTGATTTATCCCTGAAATCTTTTTTTTATTGGAATTTCTCTTATATCTGCTTCCACCATCTTCTTAAATACATCTATAAACTGGTGCGTGGATGTTTTTGGGGGTTAGATTTATTACGTAAACCACTGTGTGTATACTTTTCAAGTAGTAACACTGTAGTGGTGACTTCCTTAGTAGCAAAAGTTTTTTTTTTTATATTCAATTTCCTCCCAAATGTCCACAAATGTCCACAAATGTTTTGAATTTGTCCCTATTCTTGGTGGGTGCAAATTTCAAACCTTGATCCAATACGTACAAATCTTGGTCAGTTAGTGTAATATCTCATCTCCTAATTTTCTCTTTTCCTTTTTACGTGATTTTCCCCCCTGAACCCTCATTTCAGTTTTGTGGCACGCTCCGGTATGTCTGTTCCCACTGTGGTGGTGGATTGGGGGTATTGGGGTATGATTTGTATGTTTTTTTTTCATTCCCCCCATTTCCCTCCCCCTCACATTGGGGTTCTCTTGTGTAGTGGTATTGATTATTTTGATTATTGTAATTATTTTTTCCTCTGTCTCTCCCTCTGCCCCTTCCCCCTTCATGGTGGTCTGGAGTGGGCCTCTGTATTGTTTAGGTGATTAATGTTGGGCATGCTGTTCAAATTCATTATGTGTGGGGATAGAGTAATGCAGTGAATTTACTCTTCCTATCGGGGGTTGATATTGTCATTGAGGAGTATGTATTGGCTGAGGCGTTGAGAAGCTATCTTGTATAACTTGAACATGTCTGGATTCTACTGGGTTACCCTCTTTTAGCTAGATTCAGGTAGATGGGCGCATATTTGTGTCGGCCTAACTCAACGTATATGCGCTACGCCGGCATAAGTCAGAGAGCAAAATAGATGATTCACAAAGCACTTGCTCTCCAATTTGCGCCGGTCGAACCTAAATATGAAGGCGTAAACCGGTGTAAGTGTAAGTGGGTGTGAACTTATGCAAATGATGCCCTGAGCCTGGTGCAGTTGATTACGCCCGGCCTATCTTCAACGGAGCATGCGCATTGATGTCGACGTTTGATCGCTGCCTTGTGCGCATGCGCACAACTAGGCCGACCAAATTTCCCATTTTACGCCGGCCTACCTGCTTGCGCCGAGCGCATGAATACGCCCAGACATGCGTCCGTCCGAAGCAAAATTACATGCTTTTTCCCCCCCTGAGCAAGGTAATTTTGCTGGTGGCTTGTTTTTTCTGGATGATGTCTGCTCCCATCAGCAGGAGGAAGAAAAACTTTTCCCCACAGGAGAGGGCGATAGTAATTGCTGGCATGGAGCAGTATGATCGCTTCCTCCATGGTGCGGAGAGTAGGGATACCACCCGCGCCAGGAAGCAAGAGATCCTGGACACCATCGCCACGCAGCTTAGTGCCCTTGGCAATGCCACCCACAGCGGCAAGGACATTAATAAAAAAATAAATGATCTGCGGCTTCGTGTGCGGGAGAAGCTTGCTACCATACGGAGGCACCAGACTGGCACTGGGGGTGGACCACCCTGCACCATTGCACTGACCCCGGATGAGGAGAAGGTTGCCCAGTGTATGGAGAGGGAGCATTTGGAGGGAGTTGAGGGGTTTGATTCCCGGGATGATGCCTCGAGGACAGGCAAGTGTGTTTTATATTCCCTATCTGGTGTGTAGCATGTGAGGGGGTGTAAGGGATCATGTGACAAGTGTGTGGGTCCCCCAACATGTGACTGCTTTATGTCATCCACAGGAGGGCAGGAGGGAGCTGGCCCATCTGGTGGCGGTGGCCGACCCACCACATCTTCCCCAGAGCAGCCTCAGGAAGACCCCCAAGATGCTGCGGTGGTGGGGAGTGTCCACACTTCTCCTCTCGAGGAGGTGGTGGAGGAGTCTGTGGACCTTGGCCAGATTGGCCAAATTGTAGAGGACTCCAGCTTTGTGGCTGGGCCCTCTCATACCTCCACCCCCATCAGGAGAAGCCCCTCTGTTTCTCCCACCAGCAGGGGAACCACCTCAAGGGGCTCACCCTACACCCACTCAATCACCTCTTCTGCCCCAAGAAAGGCGACCAGGAAGACGAGGGGTGTACCCGTTAGTGTCCAGGACCAAATAGCCCTGGACCAGGCCCAGCAGACCTGGCATATGGGGGATATCGCCGGGCACCTGCAGCAGATGGCACAGAAGGCTGGACAGATACACAACACAATGCTGGATGGCAATGCGACCAGTTCTGCCGTGGTCACCTGTGTGGTAGACCTGCAGGCCACCACTATGACCCTGGTAGAGAAGGTGGATAGCCTTATTGAGGCCGTAAATGCCAATACGGCTGCCATCCAAGAGGAGGGGAGACAGCGGCAATGCACTCAGCGGAACAACATCACCCGCCAGCTGAGGATGCAGGCCCAGACAAACCTGTTCCTCAGCCGCATTACGGTGGCCTTGGAGGGTGGCAGTCATCACCTGCCAGGAGTGGCCCACCTGGGGATGCCAAGATGCCGCACCCCCACTTCCCAGGCTCCCCCCAGACAGCTGAGGAGCCAGAAAGCTGCCACCAGGCACAGCCCCCGTCAGCACAAATAAGTGCTTTTTTTTATTAAGTTTATTTAATATACTCAGGTGATGAGTTGTTTTTTATTTTTATTTACTCAGGTGATGAGTTATTTTTTATTATAAGCACACGGTGAGGAGTGCTGCTACAGTGTGACTGGTGTGTGATTGTGGGGGGGTGACACTCCTGACAGTAAGGGGTGTCACCCTCAGTCGTTGGGGAGAATTTATCCCCACGACCCGTGTGAATGGTGTATGAATGTACAGCAACATAATTGGAGCCTTGTCGTGGCGTTGCTGCTCCCAAGTCCTGAATGGTGGACTTGTGCTAATCCAATGTGATGTGTATGTGGGGTGTGAGCTAGGGAGCACGCCTGGCCCTGGCATGTTGGCACACAGATGGGTTGTCCTGCAAGTGTGGGTGCTCAGCTTGCTCAGCTCACCCGTAATGCTGCTGCTGTAGCTGCTCTCCAGCTGACCTGGGCCTGTCTGGTGCAAAGATATTCCAGCTTTTTGATGGAATAACTTTAGGCCTGACGTACGAGTTAGGCGCACTGGGCTTAGCCTGCGCCGGGCGCATTTACATACGTGAATCGGCGTATCTCACTCATTTGCATATTTGAATAGGAAATCAATGTGATCGCAAGATGCGTCGCACCTAAATATGCGCCTAAGTTAGGCCAGCGTAGAAAAGTTGCGTCGGTCGGAGGAAGCCTATATTCAGGCGTATCTTGTTCTGTGGGTACGGAACAAAAATGCGCCGGCGCAAATTTACACTTACGCCGCGTAGCCGGCCTAACTCTTTCTGAATCCACCTATTTGTCTCCATTTATGTTCTCTTGTCATTTATAAATTTTATTAGTGGCATAGTCTTATCTCTGGTGTACTTTTTTAATTTCTAATTTTTGGTATCATTCTCTGTTTTTTGTACTGCCTCTAAAGCCACGAACACACAATCATTTTTCGGCATTAAAAAAACGATGTTTTTTAACATCCCGGTTAACATATACAGCAAGAGACAGGCCCCCATATATAGCAAGAGACAGGCCCTATAAACAGTAAGAGACAGTCACCCATATACAGCAAGAGCCAGTCCACAATACAGCAGGAGCCAGTCCACAATACAGCAAGAGCCAGTCCCCATATACAGCAAGAGCCAGTCCACAATACAGCAAGAGCCAGTCCCCATATACAGCAAGAGACAGTCCCCATATACAGCAAAAGACAGGCCACTATTCAGGCAGCATTTTTAGACAGCCCTTATATTTATCCAGCAACAACACTGACAGTTTAAATAATTACCAAAATCAATGTACTTAGGACTCTCAGGACAAGACGCCACACTGCAGCTCTTCCTCCCAGGAACATCCGCTCTGCTACAGGGGGAGGCGGAGTACAGCTGAAATCACTCCGCTCTCCACTCTCTTAAGGATACAGCCGGCACTACAGGAGCTGTGTCGGCTTATGCGGCCGCCAGCTTACTCAAGAAGCTATATAAAAAAGTTCTGCTCCCTGGCAGAGGTGCCAGAATGCAGTTCCGGTAAGTTCAGGCAGAAGTTTGTCTATCGAGCATTAAGTGATTTGGTTATGTCAGAATAATAAAGCTGTGGACAGAGTCCCCATATCAACTCAGGAATATTTAACAGATGGGCGTATGTGGCAAACAGAGTTTCTTCTTCATCTGATGCCTGTCCCATATTGATAATGAGAAAGAATGTGGAGTCGGGCCTGGAACTGTAGTGAGTGCTAGCTGGGCTATCAGAGCCGCTTGGTGATAAGCAACCAAATTAGGGCCTCCCAGGCATGCCTGTTTTTTTTAAATTTAAACTGTCAATTTTACTGGTTCCCGACCGTCTCGCATACATTTACTGTGGCACAATGGCACTGCAGCGTGAAACCCTTTACATATACAAGGTTTCCTTTAAGAGCCGCCAGAGGGCATGCACACGCTGCTGGAGGGACGCACGCTCCCGCTGCAGCCATGTGCGATCGCGTGCATGAGTGCCAGCACAGGGATTTGTGTGTGTAAATACACAAATCCCTGTGCTGTCAGAGGAGAGGAGACATGTTGTTTGTTCCTACTATGTAAGAACAGTGAAATGTCTCCTCTCCTACTCAGTCCTATCCCCATACAGTTAGAATACAGTGAGGGGACACACATTTAACCCCTTGATCGCCCCCTAGCGTTAACCCCTTCTCTATTATTTACACAGTAATCAGTGCATTTTTATAGCACTGTTGCTGTATAAAGGTCAATGGTCCCAGAAATGTGTCAAAAATGTCCGATCTGTCTGCCGAAATGAACATATTCGCCAGCACACCACGGATCGTATGTAACGTCCAAAAGTTTTAATGCACAGAAAACATCACAAGAGGTGCAACGTTTCGAGGCCACGCAGTACCTCTTCGTCAGGCAATTGCCTGTTACATACGATCTGTGGTGTGCTGGCGAATATGTTCATGTGGTTGATTGTTC
Organism: Rana temporaria; assembly: GCF_905171775.1. Taxonomy (NCBI): domain Eukaryota; kingdom Metazoa; phylum Chordata; class Amphibia; order Anura; family Ranidae; genus Rana; species Rana temporaria. The sequence continues at coordinate 109,742,515 of NC_053495.1, read as the reverse complement.
CAGTGCCCAGCTGGTGATCGCTTCAGCACCCATTTTTGTATTTATGAGCAGTTTCCCCAGGAAGGTGTGCGATTGTAATATTTATTAGACTGTCTGCCAAAATGTCGCAATACAGCTAAAAATCGCATATCACCGCCATTACTTATAAAAAAAAAAAAAATGCCATAAAAATGCAATACATCTTTCAGATAGTTTGTAGACACTATGGGCCAGATTCACAAAAGAATTACGCCGGCGTATCTATTGATATGCCGCGTAATTTTACATTTCCCGCATCGTATCTTTGTTTTGTATCTACAAAACAAGATACGACTGCATCTGGGATCGATCCGACAGGCGTACGTCTTAGTACGCCGTCGGATCGTAGATGCATTTTTTTCCGCCGGCCGATAGGTGGCGTTTCCGTAGAATTCCGCGCCGAGTATGCAAATTAGCTAGTTACGGCGATCCACGAACGTACGTCCGGCCGGCGCATTTTTTTACGTCGTTTGCGTTCGGCTTTTTCCGGCGTATAGTTACCCCTGCTATTATGAGGCGTACTCAATGTTAAGTATGGCCGTGTCAAATCTTGAATTTTTTACGTTGTTTGCGTAAGTCGTTCGCGAATACGGCTGTACGTCATTTACGTTCACGTCAAATCCAATATGTCCTTGCGACGTAAATTGGAGCAATGCACACTGGGATATTTTACAGACGGCGCGGGGTCAAGTCAAATTTAAATAAAACACGCCCCCAACATCCCCATTTGAATTACGCGGCCTTACGCCGCAACACATACGTTACGCCGCCGTAAATAAGGGCGCAAGTTCTTTCTGAATACAGAACTTGCGCCCAAAGTTACAGCGGCATAATGTATCGGGGATACGTTACGCCAGCAGAAAGATCCGCTGATCTTTCTGAATCTGGCCCTATAACTTTTGCGCAAACCAATCAATATAAGTTTATTAAAAAATTTTTACCAAAAATATGTAGAAGAATAAATATCGGCCTAAACTGATGAAATTTGTTTTTTAAAAACATTTTTGGAGATATTTATTATAGCAAAAAGTAAAAAATATTGTTTTTTTTTTAAATTTCGCTTTTTTTGTGTATAGCGCAAAAAGATGAAAGCTGCAGAGGTGATCAAATAGCACCAAAAGAAAGCTCTATTTGTGGGGAAAAAAGGATGCACATTTTGTTTGAGTACAGCATTGCATGACCGTGCAATTACCGGTAAAGCAACACAGTGCCAAATTGTAAAAAGTGCTCTGGTCAGGAAGGGGGTAAAATCTTCTGGGGCTGAAATGCTTATTAATCCTAGAGGGCCAGATCCACGTAGCGGATTGTAATTTTCAGCAGGCGTAGCATATTGTATTAACGCTACGCTGCCGCAACTTTGAGAGGCAAGTGCTGTATTCACAAAGCACTTGCCTCTAAAGTTACGGCGGCGTAGCGTAAATCTGCCGGCGTATGGGCGCGGAATTAAAATGTTAAAGATGTGGGCGTGTTTTATGTTAATTTTGACCCTACGTAAATAAAGTTTTTCTGAACGGCGCATGCGCCGTCCGTGGGGGTATCCCAGTGCGCATGATCGAAATTATCCCGCAACAAGCCAATGCTTACGACGTAAACGTCATTCTACTCAAAGCCCTATTCGCGAACGACTTACGCAAACAACGTAAAATTTTCAAAATTCGTCGCGGGAACGACGTCCATACTTAACATTGAGTACGCCTCATATAGCAGGGGTAACTTTACGCCGAAAAAAGCCTTACGGAAACAACGTAAAAAAATGCGCCGGCCAGACGTACGTTTGTGGATTCGCGTATCTAGCTAATTTGCATACTCAACGCGGAATTCGACGGAAGCGCCACCTAGCGGCCAGCATAAATATGCACCTTAGATCCGACAGCGTACTAAGACGTACGCCAGTCGGATCTAGCCCATATTCAGGCGTATCTTGTTTTGTGGATACAAAACAAAGATACGCCGGAGCAAAATAGAAGTTACACGGCGTATCAATAGATACGTCGTCGTAACTTCTTCGTGGATCTGCCCCAGAATGTTTATTTCCCCAAATAAAACACAAAACTTTAGATGAAATATCAGAGGGTCCCTTTTAGCTATCATGATAGGGAGGTTCCAAAAGAGATACAATTCTGGGCAGTACATTCATCTTGACTGAAGAAATCTTGCCAAACCAGAAGTGATTCAGTCCAGAACACCTATCTATATCCTCTGAAAGTTTTCTAAACATACTGTAGATCGATAATTTGCTTCATAGAGGGTATGCAGGGAGGAGGGTAAATTAATTCCCAGATTAGAAAGAGAATTAGGGGCCCACTGGAACTCAAAGTTATGACGAAGCAAGTCAACCATGAATTCAGGAAGATTGAAATATAAAGCAATATACTTGCTCCTATTTACAGTTAGGCCTGATAACTGTTGAAAAGGAGGTCAAAAGTTTCAGTTAGTCAGGTAGTGTGGTATAGCGCACCCCACGCAGGAGCTGCTGGTGAAATGGAATCCCCACCTTGCACAGCCAGGCACACAGAATCTCCACAGGCTCCCAGAATCAAGGAATAGTCAAGTGGTTGTTTTTTAATTTTTATTGAGGGGGATACAACTTGGATAGGGAAAATGAGTATTATGGGATGCCCACTTGACTTAAAACAACTCTTCAGGGACAACTTACCTATATATAGTCTATATACACTCCTCTGCTTCCTATAGCACATTTGCTTGCAGATATCCCAGTTGGCACATAGATAGTTATTCCGACAAAAAGCCAACAGTCAGGGACCACAGGCCTTTTTGGTTGTGTAGCAAAGTTCAGTGTCCAGGTTACATTCCTGTGGCTACTGAACCCAGCACCACCTCTTCAGGAACTGCGAGCTTGCCTGACTGCAGCTGCCGCTCTCATTAGCCCTCCTGGCTACTTCCCACAGTCCTCCCAGACTGTAAACTCACCAGCCCACCTGGCTGACTTCTTCTGAACTCATGGATGAGAACGGACTTCTCCTGACTCCTGTATGTGCTTACCTGTTCCTGCTGTCCTCACACTTGCTCCTGTGTTTCCAGGAAGGATATCTTTTGTGTGTTATAGAGGCTCCTTCCTGCACCTGAGGCCCAGGCTGTTTGAGTGCCCCATAGCACAAGGCTTGCTATTGGGGGCACTCGGCAGGGGGGAGGAGCCAGGATCACCCAAATAGAAGAAGATCAAGGCTGCTTTGTGCAAAACCATTGCACAGAGCAGGTAAGTATGAGGCCTCGTACACACGACAGAGTTTCTCGGCAGAATTCGTCGAGAATCTCGGTGAAGAGCCGGATTCTGTCGAGAAACTCTGTCGTGTGTACATTTTCGGCCCGATGGAGCCGCCGAGGAACTCGTCGAGCAAATAGAGAGCAGGTTCTCTATTTTCTCGATGGCAGTGGATTTTGGCTCGACGAGTTCTTCATCGGGCTGTTTTTTAAACGAGAAACTCGGTCGTGTGTATGCTAAGAAACCTGTCAAAAACTTAGACACTGGAGAACAACATAGGTAAAACTAGCGTTTGGAATGGAGATAGCACATTCGTGTCGCTTCCAACATTATTTAATCGTTTATTTGCAGCGCTTTACACAATTTTTTGTAAGGGCACAAAACAGCAATATTAATTTTTTTTTTTTTAGGATATTCACACAGAGTTCCTTAAAATTAGGTGGAACCTTTTTCTTACTGATCTCAATATTTTTTATTTTTATTATTCTCACCTTATTTTGGTCCTGTGTTTTAAATCCTGCTCTTAATATTCACCTTAATTTTAAAGTTCACAAAAATGCAAATCCTTTTATTTTTTGTAATGTCAAGTTCCCCCCATAGAAACCTTATTGCTTTGTCTTATCTCATCTGTCCCTTTCAAATTACACCTTATATCCAATTTTTAAAAAAAAATAACCTGCCTTCTCACTTGCAAAATTTGAATTACAAAAAAATACAAGGACAAGTATGAACTGTAAAATAAAAATTTACCATTTATTTTGGTTATAAAAATAAATTAAGTATGCAAAAGTCAGCACTGGAGAGCTTGCTGCCATTTGTGCACAGCCAGGTGTGGCCTGATGTGACTGGTGAGCAGTTGGAGGCCTAAATGGGGACTTGAGAGGTTCATTCAGGAAGGAACGCATCAAGGTCTTGGACTCCCCGAGGTCACAAACTGGAGCAGGGCAGGCAGATGTCACCAGGTTGTGGTACTATAGCAGCCTGAACTCTGGTACACCACATGGAAGTAAGGGAGTCACTTTCTTGATTTCTTCAAGGCCTTCCTTGGTGGCTTCCCTGCAGCCTGCTCTTTCACCTTCTCTGCAGCCTTCTCAGCAGCCTTCCTCTTTTGCCTGGCTGGAGGTGGTGCCACAGGGGTAGTACTCATGCCAGGAGGATGAGTAGACGACGGTGGTGGAGGAGGAGGTGGAGGAGGAGGAGCAGTAGAAGGAGGAGGAGTAGTAGAAGGAGGTGGAGCATTAGAAGGAGGAGGAGTAGAAGGAGGAGGAGTAGTAGAAGGAGGAGGAGTAGTAGAAGGAGCAGTAGAAGGAGGAGGAGCAGTAGAAGGAGGAGGAGCAGTAGAAGGAGGAGGAGCAGTAGAAGGAGGAGGAGTAGAAGGAGGAGGAGTAGTAGAAGAAGAAGAGGAAGAAGAATGTTGAGAAGGAGCAGGAGAAGAAGAGGAAGAAGAATGTTAAGAAGGAGCAGGAGAAGGAGAGGAAGAAGAATGTTCAGAAGGAGCAGGAGAAGAAGAGGAAGAAGAATGTTCAGAAGGAGCAGGAGAAGAAGAGGAAGAAGAATGTTCAGATGGAGCATGAGAAGAAGAAGGTGGGGGAGGTTGAGAAGGAGCATGAGAAGAAGAAGAAGGTGGGGGGAGCTTGAGAAGGAGCATGAGAAGAAGAAGAAGGTGGGGGAGCTTGAGAAGGAGCATGAGAAGAAGAAGAAGGTGGGGGAGCTTGAGAAGGAGCATGAGAAGAAGAAGAAGGTGGGGGAGCTTGAGAAGGAGCATGAGAAGAAGAAGAAGGTGGGGGAGCTTGAGAAGGAGCATGAGAAGAAGAAGAAGGTGGGGGAGCTTGGGAGTTATGTGGTGTGTGAGGATGGGGATGGCGGCAAATGACAGTGTCCTCCGTGAGAAGACCCCTCACCCCCTGATTTGCGAGGGTGATGAGGAGTCCCTCAAAGAGGAGGCGCTGGTCTACTGTCATTTCGGACATTTTGGCCAAAACCACCGTTACAAATCCCTCCTGAGCAGTGGGAGGCTGTTGAAGGGTTGCATGGGCGTCCCGAATGAGGGCTAGTGAGGCGTCACGCACCCTTGTATCCCTCACCTGCCTTCTCGGACGCAGGCGAAGAGGAGACACCTGACATCTTGTACTTCGCCCAGCAACCTCGTCCAACCCACTTGGGCCTGCCACCTCATCCGCTCCACTTGGGCCTGCCACCACGTTCAAGATACTTGGGCCTGCAGCCTCCTCCAAGCCACTCACCCTGTCCTCCTCCTGCCTGGCATTTTCCTGATCCTCCTGCTGCCTGGTCTCGTCCTGTGTATGGAAAAAAAGTACAGTTTTACTTTTTTTTTAAATTAAAATATTTTTTTTTAAGCTCCTGACTGTTGCATATTTTTTAGTCACGACTTAGCTAAGCCAATCATTGTGACCCATGTTTTATGGTCAATCACACCAAAAAAATTCCTGGCCAATACTGACAAATGTTCTGTATAACACTTTTAGCTCGAATTTTTTTTTACCTTTAAAATCTTAATTTACATCTCTTTAACAACATTTAAACACCACACATTTGCACATTGAAAGTACTATATACCTGGCTCCAGCTGGGCAAATCCGGATCTTCATCCAGGATGGAAGGCTTCTGAGAGGGTTCATCTGCAGAGGGAGCAGCAGGTTGGCTGGAGGGAAGGCTGGAGGGAAGGCTGGACCTTCTGTGCCTTCTGGGGGCAAGGCTCGAAAGTGACTCCCTTACCTCCAGGTGTTCATCCAGGAAGCTCAGTTTGCTGTAGTACCACAACTTGGGTTTAAATACCTGCCCTGCTCCAGCTCCAGACCTCATCGAAGCCAAGACCTTGTTGCGTGCCTTCCTGTAGGTGCCTCTCAAGGTCCCAATTTTGACCTCCAACTGGTCAGTTGTCACATCAAACCCCACCTGTCTCCGCACAAGTGGGAGCAGGCTCTCCAGTGCGGTTTTGCGCAACTTTCTGTTTCGAGATATGCGGTCTTTGGTGGCCCACAGAACAGGAAGTTCTTGCCACCGATCAATAAATATCTCCAAAAATTCAGGTCTGTTAAACAGGTTCATCTTTTCCTGTCCAAAACCAAGGAGAAAAAAATAATGTCAATACACAGTCTATAAAGTTAATTACTCTTTCTCACAAGCTAGCCCTTAAAGGGTCAATAATGGATAACTCTTTTTTTGGAGGAAATGACTGTTTACAGGGTCTAGAGACATACAAGTGCATACATATAATGTGCCTCTAGTTTCACTTTTGCTTTTAAAATTATTTAATGTTTCTGTGAAGTAAAGAGACACACAGAACAAAAAAAAAAAAAAATCCAGGGCATATTTTCATTTCAAAAATTATTAGCATTGTTTTGGTGGATTTTTAGACACACAGCTTAGACCACAGTGACAAGCTCCCCTGATAATTTTTAGAGGGAGCCAGAGAACCAGGAAGTGAGGATTTATGCAAAGGATTACAGCTGCTTAAAAGCAAAAAGGGACAATGAGGACATGAAATCAAGACTGATATAATGTAAAGTTAGTTATTTCTGCCCCAAACAATTTGGGCTTATTGCTCCTTTAAATGTCTGTCTTTCCTGAATATGCCACTGCTGTCCCAAGTTCGAAGCATACCTACACGCTTGTCGTTCAAACGTCTTTCTTACGCAACCCGGTCGTATGGACGCTACGTGTGTTCGAGCCTTATATACACTCCGCACACGACATCCGCCCATGCTTAAAAAAAATTGATGTTTCCCCCCGCCCCTTATCTTCCGTCGCAAAAACGACAAGGAGGAATTGGCAGCAGATCATGTTGGGTCAGTTCCTAGGAAACAGATGACCAGTTGTGTCGAACTAATAAGCCAGATCTCATCCTCATTTGTGTATGAAACGTTAGTTAGAGAAAAGCACTCCGATCTAGTTTGGTCAAGACATAAAAGCGACCATTTGCATCATGTTTAAACCGACTTGTTTTTAGAAGACATCCTGATGAGAACCGAGATTGCCCACACAACAGTAGTTGGATCAAAATGCATAATCAAAGCGTTGGTTACGTACGACGGCACTATAGCGGACCATTACCTTCAAATTTCGAACTAGCTATGTTTTAATTTATGAACCTAAGATGTAGCCCACTAAATCATTCAATCAAGAATAACATGTAAAATGTAGTTACATACCGGTCTTTGACCCGATCGTTATCTCCGCCGTCTTCCACAAACTGTGAACGCCCCTTTTACTCACGTGGTAGCCCTTTATACACGCGCATGTGGGACTTTACGCACGTCTCCCCGCCCCTGACGTTCATGGTGTCGTATTTTCCCCGCCCCTTTTCCATCTTTTTTTTGTTGGGAGCACATGTTGGAGAATATGGCAGCAAGACAGGAGCCAGGCCAGGTGGGACGAGGAATGACACGGAGAATCCGTTTTAAGGCCACCAACATGACCTTTGAGGAAATGGTGGAGATGGTCCTCATCCTCAAAGCAGAGGACTATGATGGGAGGCATGGGCCATACAAGTACCCTAATAAGGTCAAGGCCCAAATAATGGAGAAGGTGAGGAGGAGTCTCCATCATAAATTTGGGGTGAAAAGGTCCAAGGAGCAGATCCGGAAAAGGTGGTGTGACCTGAAAAAACGGGAGCCGGAACAAATGAAGAGGATCAGGAGAGTGATTAGAAGAAGTAAGTTTGTTATATATTTTGTAAGATTTGTTCCGCGCCATGTGTTTTTTATTTCAGGTTGTACTGTATTATGTTTTTCTGCACAAGAATTTGTCGTCAAACTGGACGTACATTCGGAACGACAAAATATTGTGTTTAAAATCCTCAAAATTATGACATTTCACAAAAATTGGGGTGAGATCAATCGTGAAAATGATGTAGATGTGCTATTAAAACAACAAAACTTTTTGTTAAATTTAAATATATACAGTAAAAGGAGAGTCTGCTCAGCAGTCGGTAACACATGTGGACTCATTTGCATAATTGTTGTCCCCTTTAATAACCCATTTTGGGGTTCACACAGAGGTGAGGTGATCCAGTGTATACTTGGTTGGCTTACATGTTTAAAAGTAGACCAAAGCTACAAGAATTGTCATGATCTTTGTGAATGCCTTCAATCCTGTGTTTTGCCCTGAGGGGTTTTTCAAAACATCAATAGTCCCAGAAATTTTATAAAGTGAATCATATTCCTCTTTCAGGCCTATAAGCTATAAAAATCCTGTTTCCATTTTCTTCATTCTCGTAGGGCGTCATGAAGCTTCGTCACGGGAGCAAGAAGTCCAGCAAGCCACACCCCCGAGGGATGGTGATGATGCGCAGCCTGCCACCACATCAGGTAAAGTAACATATAACTAACCCAGCTTCAGGTAATGTAGATATAGGCCTGCCTAATTTTAAAAAATGGTTTTGTCCCACATTTCAGGATCAGGTGGTGGCTTGGACAGGCATACTGTCCAGATGGTTATATCGGAAATCTGGGCCTGCAGAGAAGAGGTGGAGGAGATTCATCTGGCCAACCGAAAAATTAAAGAAAGAACAAGGAGGGTGGAAAATAAATTAAAAAATTTACTTGATGTTTTGGGGAGAGTCTGAATCAGAATTTTTTTTTTTCGAAAATACCAGATTTTACTGTTTATTTAATAAAAAAAAAAAAAAAAAAAAAAAAAAAACAGATTTTAGACTTTATTTAATAAAAAAAAAAATAAAAAAAAAAATAACCAGATTTTATACTTTATTTAATTAAAAAAAACAAAAAAATAAAATAACCAGATTTTACAGTTTCTTTAATTAAAAAAACAAAAAAAAAATAAAAAAAAACAGATTTTAATGTTTATTAAGATAAAAAAGACCAAAAAAATTACAAAAATGATTGTATATTGTATGAGAAAAAAGACCAAAAAAATTACAAAAATGATTGTATATTGTATGAGAAAACAGACCAAAAAAATTACAAAAATGATTGTATATTGTATGAGAAAAAAGACCAAAAAAATTACAAAAATGATTGTATATTGTATGAGAAAAAAGACCAAAACAATTACAAAAATGATTGTATATTGTATGAGAAAAAAGACCAAAAAAATTACAAAAATGATTGTATATTGTATGAGAAAAAAAGACCAAAAAAAATACAAAAATGATTGTATATTGTATGATAAAAAAAAACCAAATATTTTTGTAGGGTATTTTGGAAAACAAACCAAAAAAAAATTAGTAAAATAAAGAGCTTTTGAACCTCAAAAAAGTGTGTGGTGTTTTTCCTAAAATACGTTAAATTTTCTATGTGTTTGGTTTGGGGGTCACCTGGGAAATGTTTGCTAGTTGATAATGAAAATACACTTAGTTACACTTAGTAAAGAACTCCAAGCAACACAAGCAAGACATAACAAGTTTATAAAAAAGATTTGGATTTATTTTTGTGAAAGATAAAATTATGGCAAATTTGCTTGAGATGGTATTGCCCCCCTACCCATGAAATAGTCCATGTATTTGTCCCGGACTTCACGGGCACTCTGGGGGGGCAGTCCTGTGTGGCCAGCTTCAAGGCCCGCCAAAGTTTCTGATGGAGCCAAAAGTTGTGCCTCAGGCCCAACCAGGGCCATATAATTTGGAGATTGTCTCCGCAAAAAATTATGGAGAATGCAGCATGCAAAAATAATAGTATTCCACTTATATTCCGCCATGTGGAGAGAGGTGAGGAAAAGGCGGAACCGGCTGGCCATGATGCCGAAAGCATTCTCAACCACTCTGCGTGCTCGGCCCAGCCGGAAATTAAAGACACTCCTCTCTGGGGTGAGGGTGCGCTGAGGAAATGGCCTCATAAGATGGAGTCCCAGGGCAAACGCTTCATCAGCCAGGAAAACAAATGGCAGGCCTTCTACATTCTGGTCATCCGGTGGCAATGACAGATCATCATCCTGAAGGCGAAGCGCAAACTCCGTCTGCCTGAAGGCTCCCCCATCCGATATCCGTCCGTTCATCCCGACATCCACAAAAAGGAATTCATACTGTGCTGACACCACTGCCATCAGCACAATACTGTTGAACCCCTTATAGTTAAAGAACTGGGATCCTGAACGGGGTGGAGGCACGATGCGGACGTGCTTCCCGTCGATGGCTCCCCCGCAGTTGGGGAAGTTCCATCGGGTCTGGAAGTCCAAAGCCACAGACTGCCACTCCTGTGGTGTGGACGGAAGCTGGGGATGAAAAAATGCATAAAATTAGCCACATAACCTTGCAAGCAGATAAGACAAAGACATTATAAGCATTTTAACATTTCTGGGAACTAGCATATTATATCTAAATAGATTTAGACAATTAACACATTACACACCCCCTCTGATGGGCCAGTGCCCAAGTTTGGGGGAGGGCTAGATGAGTTTGGGAGTACAAAAATAATATAATTTTGATTATTGGTGAACATAGACTTTACAACACATTTTGGAGGGGAGGGCTAGATGAGTTTGGGAGTACAAAAATAATATAATTTTGATTATTGGTGAACATAGACTTTACAACACATTTTGGAGGGGAGGGCTAGATGAGTTTGGGAGTACAAAAATAATATAATTTTGATTATTGGTGAACATAGACTTTACAACACATTTTGGAGGGGAGGGCTAGATGAGTTTGGGAGTACAAAAATAATATAATTTTGATTATTGGTGAACATAGACTTTACAACACATTTTGGAGGGGAGGGCTAGATGAGTTTGGGAGTACAAAAATAATATAATTTTGATTATTGGTGAACATAGACTTTACAACACATTTTGGAGGGGAGGGGGGGGGACATTACAATGGATATAACACAATACATTGGGAAGTGACTAGACTAGGTAGGTTGGGGCCCAGGATAGCATGCTGGGGAGGTAAGTGATGGGAAATATGCATGTAGGCCAAAAAAGGGGCATCAAAGTTTACAGCATGCATGGGGGCAAAGGGGACATTCACAGCATATTCCAGACATGGTAATTAGGGAAGGAGGAGATAACTACAAGACATTAGCATATATTATAGACATAAAATGTGATATTAAAGGAGAAAACTTACCCTCATATATTCCTCCTGCAGAACCTGTATGATGGCAGAGCAGGTGTCAGGAATGATGAGGCCCAGAGCCTGGGGGGAGATGCCCGTCGAGAACTTTAAGTCCTGAAGGCTTCTCCCAGTTGCCAGATAACGGAGGGTGGCAACTAGCCTCTGCTCAGCACTGATGGCTTCCCGCATAACGGTGTCCTGCCTGGTAATATAAGGGGACACCAAAGCCAACAGGTGCTGAAAGACGGGATCAGACATCCTCAGGAAATTCCTGTAATCAACAGGATTATTTTCCTGAAGCTCCCGCAGCAAAGGCATGTGAGAGAATTGGTTCCTACGGAGCAACCAATTCTTGGTCCATGAACGCGTCCTCCTCCTGTTCATGAACTCCTCATCGTCTAGGTCATAAACAAACAGACCTACACACAGAAGATGCTTAGCACGAAGTCGGCGACGACTAGGTGCCTGCAACATGGCTACAAGGCTAGTTACGAACGACAAATCAGAATTGCACTAAACAGACCACAGTGAAGAACAGCAAGACCTATGAAGAACGACCCTGACAATGAAAAACGCGGGGACAGGACCGCAATGTAAAACAATACGACCTGACCGCACGTCCCGATTGCCTAGATACGACCCCCACAAGTACAAACTGAACGGCAGAGATCAATCTGAAAGCACAAAGACTGAAAAGCACGAATCGTCACTCACCAAACTTTTACTAACACGCGTAAACACGGAATCAGCAAAAGGAGCCCCAAGGGTGGCGCCAACAAAATCAAACCTCCCCTTTATAGTCGCGTCATACGTCGTGAGCGTCACCGCGCCGTAGAACGACCAGATTTTGGTCTGTTACGTGTGTACGCAAAGCAAGCCTGTCGAGCTTCTCGACAAGTTCAACAAGGAACTCGACGAGGAACTCGACGGGCTTGGCACGTCGAGTTTCTCTGTCGTGTGTACGAGGCCTGACATGTTTGTTATTATTATTTTTATTTGTATCTTTCCTTTAGAATCACTTTATTTGTTCACCATTTTGCAAGTACACACACATTTGGTACAATCTGACCTTTTTTATTTAACCCATTTGAAATGGCTTTCCTGTTTTATAAGGTCCCATCGAGCCAGTCAGTGAATTATTTCCATTGTACAGGAAAATGCCCAATATCTAGAAATATGCCCTTGTTTTGGACCTTATTGAGCCGACTATTGTATCAAAACCTAAACATATTTAGAGTTCCTGCACTTGGGATAAATAAGAGAAAATAAAATAGTGACAATATTTGGAATTGAGTTAAATATATTAAATACATTATACATTAAACAAAGTAGAGATGCATTTTTTTTTTCCACATTATAAAACAAATATAGTCAGGGTATTTCTAAAAACAAATCATTTTGGTATGCAAAGCAGCTGAAAATTTACTTAAAGGGGTTGTAAAGAATTATTTGTTTCCTAAATAGCTTCCTTTACCTTAGTGCAGTCCTCCTTCACTTACCTCATCCTTCCATTTTGGTTTTAAATGTCCTTATTTCTTCTGAGAAATGCTCACTTCCTGTTCTTCTGTCTGTAACTCCACACAGTAATGCGAGGCTTTCTTCCTGGTGTGGAGAAAGCCTCTTGAGGGGGGAGGGGGCGAGCAGGCAAGTCAGGACACTCTCTACTTTGCAGATAGAGAAAGGAGCTGTGTGTTAGTGGGCATCCTGACACTCCTGCTCGCCCCCTCAAGAGGCTTTCTCCACACCAGGAAGAAAGCCTCGCATTACGGTGGTGAGTTACAGACAGAAGAACAGGAAGTTAGCATTTCTCAGAAGAAATAAGCAAAATTGAAGGATGAGGTAAGTGAAGGAGGACTGCACTAAGGTAAAGGAAGCTATTTATGGAAAACATTTTTTTCCTTTACAACCCCTTTAACAGGAGTCACTTTGGGCCAAGGGCTTGTGGAACCCAGCTTACCTTGAAGAGCACTGGAAACTCCTTGTCCAGCACCCCCGGCCCCTCCTATGTGTAAGTTACCCTGTGTCTATTAGGGGCAAGTGGCGTAACCAGAGTTATGTGCGCCCAGGGCAGAATTTTTTTTCTGCCCCCCCCCCCTTATATATAGGACGGCCTGAGGGGCTTCCCCCGACAGCCCCGGCCGAGGGGACACTTCACAGCTACAGTAATCAAGAAAAAAATGTGCAGGCAGTGGAGCCATGGCACGGATTTCTCTGCAATGCATAGAATGGTTGTTGCATCCCCCCACTCATGCTATGCAGGAGCCAATACAGAAGGCACTGAGTTTCTCTGAGCTTGCCTTCACAAATCTTATGGCAAATAAGTATTTATGTCTCGTTGTAAACTGTACTAGGCTGCAATTGCCCTGTAATAAAATAGGAAAGCCACTCTGAATTACATGCCATCTTAATTTAAACATTCTGCAGGTCGTTAATCTGCAACTCGCCATCCCTTCTTTCTCGATCCCCCTCCCTCTCCTTTTCTGTTTAACTGAAGGCAATTCATCTTGGTTTAATTCTTGCTTGCTGCTTTATCACCAGCCAGTATAAAAGCAAACTTTGTGTTTTTTTTAATTACAAAGCTAAAAGCATTAATTACCAGTACAGTAAATGCATGCATTAGATCATAGATGACTGAACTTCGGCAAAAGTGTCGGAACAAACAAGTGACAGTGCGGAAAGGCTTTCAGGATTTGAGGTGCCGGTGGAGACCACACACATTCAAACCCACTCATATTTAATCGCTCGGTGGTGGAGTGTTTACCGTCCTTGGTGGACATGGCTGGGGTGGCCGCTCCCTGCTGTCGGTGACTCGGCAGGTGGGCGGCCTCTTCCTGGTGCTAGCGGCTCCGGACTGTGAGGGAGGGAGGAGGAGGGGAGAGGGAGGACACGAGCGGCGCACGGCTACAGACTGACGGTAGCGGCTGCTGGTAACATGGAGGCTGCAGCGCAGACTCTGTGGCCGGGCTCACACAGCGCGGGAAGGTGGATCATGGATGTCCCGGCCCAGCAGCTGGCGCCCCCCCTCAGCTCAGCGCCCGGGGCAGATGCACCGGCAGCCCTCCCGGTTGTTATGCCACTGTTAGGGGCACAGGATTACTGAGAACCCCAGTCGGGTCTGCCTAACCCGACTCACAGTACAACCACACATCAGCATTTCGTGTTACCCCTGTTATCCTGGATTCTATATGTGTGGTTTGTGCTGAAGGAATAAAGGGGCTCTTTCGCTTGGGACATTGGTATTTCTGAACTATATCCCTCAAGAGAATGTGGAGATGGCTGGTTTCACCTTTCAGACTGCTAGATTGTTTAAGGTGTGGCTGTATCCCATTGTTCCTGTCTGCCTCGGGAGCAACCTATGGGATGTACAGTATCTTCACAATAGTGAACACACCCCTCACATTTTTGTAAATATTTTATTATATCTTTTCATGCGACAACACTGAAGAAATTAAATTTTGCTACAATGTAAAGTAGTGAGTGTACAGCTTGTATAACCACTTCAATATCGCACACCGTCATATGACTTCCACAAAGGGGAACTCCTATCCTGGGTGGAGGTCATATGACGTCCTGGACTTTGCAGCTAGAGGCATCATTCAGATATCATTGTGTTCTGTCGGCGATCCTGCGCACCATAAGAATGATCATAGCGGCAGTTCCGCCGCTTGATCGTTTTTATAGGTGGCGGTAGGGGACATCCCCCCCTCCCGCCGCCATCCGGTGCTTCTCCGGGCTCCTCCGTGCCATCGGGGGCCTGGAGAAAGGATCGCCCTGCGCCGGATTGGAAGCATAGAGATGACTGGTGACCAGATGGTCACCTGTCATCCCTATGACCGTCGGAGGCCCGGGCGCGATGTGATGACATCATGCCCGGGTACCCGTAAGTAAACAAAGCCGCATTTGCAGCTAGTAAGCATTAGATCTATGATTTTTTTTTCACGATCTTATTGTTTCCAGACTGGAGGAGAGATGTGGGGTCTTATTGACCCTGCATCTCTCCTTAAAGAGGACATGTCACACACTATTCCTATTACAAGAGATGTTTACATTCCTTGTAATAGGAATAAAAGCGATCAAAAAAAATAAATGTAAATAAAAGTGTAAAAAAAAAAAAAAAAAGTAAAATAAAAAATAATAATAATAAAAACAAATGAAAATGCCCCTGTCCCCGGTAGCTCGCGCCCAGAAGCAAACGCACACGTAAATCCCGCCCACGTATGTAAATGTTGTTCAAACAACACGTGAGGTATCGCCACGTGCGTTAGAGCATGTGCAACAATTCTAGCACTAGACCTCCTCTGTAACTCTAAACTGGTAACCTGTAAAAAATTTCAAAGCATCGCCTATGGAGATTTTTAAGTAACAAAGTTTGGCGCCATTCCATGAGTGTGCACAATTTTAAAGCATGACATGTAAGGTATCTATTTACTCTGCATAACAGCATCTTTCATATTTTACAAAAAATTGGGCTAACTTTACTGTTTTGTGTTTTTTTAATTCATGAAACCATTTTTTTCCACAAAAAAGGCGTTTGAAAAATTATTGCGCAAATACTGTGCAAGATAAAAAGTTGCAATGACCGCCATTTTATTCCCTAGGATGTCTGCTAAAAAAAAAACATATATAATGTTTGGGGGTTCTGAGTAATTTTCTAGCAAAAGAATGATGATTTGTACATGTAGGAGAGAAGTGCCAGAATAGGCCCGGTATGGAGGTGGGTATAAAAGCCCTGTATTGAAGTGGATAATAGTGTAAATTTGCTGTCCCCTCAAACTAAGATACTGTATATGTGAATTAGCTGGAAGAAGGGAGGGGGGTTTCTTCTGCAGCCACTCCTGTCTGTGTCCCTTGTTACTGAATGTAGTCTACCCCGCCCTGTGTCATTATGTAAAAGAGGGGGGATTTCTCCAACAGCCTCCCTGCTGATAAGACTACTGTTGGAAAGTTGAACACCTGTCTTGTCTTGTTACTGGAGGAGATAAAGTTTACTACGCCCTGTGTCATTATGCAAAGGAGGGGGGATTGTCCTCTGAGTGTACAAACAACGTCATACCTGGGCTAAAGAAAAACAGACTCAGTCTGTTGCTCAGTGGTCCAAAGTCTTCTTCTCTGATGAGAGCAAATTTTGCATCTCATTTGGAAACCAAGGACCCAGAGTATGGAGGAAGAATGGAGAGGCACACACTGCAAGATGCTTGAAGTCCAGTCAGAAGTTTCCAAAGTCTGTTGATTTGGGGAGCCATGTTATCTGCTGGTGTTGGTCCACTGTGCTTCATTAAGTCCAGGGTCACCGCAGCCGTCTACCAGGAGATTTTGGAGCACTTCATGCTTCCTTCCACAGATGATGGGGATGCTGACTTAATTTTCCAGCAGGACTTGGCACCTGCCCACACTGCCAAAAGCACCAAAACTTGGTTCAATGACCGTGGGATTAATGTGGTTGATTGGCCAGTAAACTGGCCTGATCTGAACCCCATAGAGAATCTATGGGGCATTGCCAAGAGAAAGATGAGAGACATGAGACCGAACAATGCAGAAGAGCTGAAGGCCGCTATTGAAGCACCCTGGTCTTCCATAACACCTCAGCAGTGACACAGGCTGATAACTTCCATGCCACGCCGCATTGAGGCAGTAATTGCTGCATAAGGGGTCCAAACCAAGTATTGAGTACATATGTATGCTTATACTTTTCAGAGGTCCGATATTGTTCTATGTACAATCCTTGTTTTATTGATTTGCATGTAATATTCTAACTTTCTGAGATTGTGGATTTGGGGTTTTCATGAGCTGTAAGCCATAATCATCACAATTATGACAAATGACAGCTTAAACTATCTTCCTTTCCATGTAATGAGTATCTCATATTAGTTTCACCTTTTAAGTTGCATTAATGAAATAAATGAACTTTTGCACGATATTCAAATTTTGAGTTTCACCTTTATATCTTTGTGCCTGTGTTTGAATAAAGGGTCTGATGTTTTCCACCCTACACTGATGCTTCGACAAGTGACTGGGTGGGCTAAGGGACCTTGGATCGTGCTGGTACCAGACAAAGGAATCTTTTAGATTTTAGACTGTAAGCTCTAACGAGCAGGGCCCTCTGATCCCTCCTGTATTGAATTGTATTGTAACTGTACCATCTTCCTTGATGTTGTAAAGCGCTGCGCAAACTGTTGGCGCTATATAAATCCTGTATAATAATAAATAATAATTTTACAGCGGACACAATCTTTTTGAGTACGGGGCTCCATGATAATACTGTTTTGTAAACTATTGCTTACCAAAATTTCAACATTTAGACCCCTTTCACACTGGGGTGCTTTTCAGGTGTTTTAGCACTAAAATTATCGCCTGTAAAGTGCCTGAAACGTGCCTCTCATGCCTCCCCAGTGTAAAAGCCCAAGTGCTTTCACACTGGGGTGTTGCGCTTGCAACACGGGAAAAAAAAGTCCTGCAAGCAGCATCTTTGGGGCAGTGGAGGAGTGATGTATACACCGCTCTTCCACTGTCCCTGCCATTGAAATCAATGGGCAGCGCTGCCGAAGCTCCTGCAAAGCGCTTAGGCAGCAGTGCTTTTAACCTTTTCTTTTGCTGCTAGTGGGGGTTAAAAGCGTCCACTAGCAGCTAAAAAACGCCGCTATAACAGCGGTAAAGTGCTGCTAAAACTAGCGCCGCTTTTACGGCTAATGCCGCCCCAGTGTGAAAGTAGCCTTACATACAACATTTTTGGTATTATGTTATGAATACCAAGCGACTCCAGACCTAAATTATTAGTAGAATAATATATACAGTAGCTGCACCTATCTTAAAATCAAATACATTTTCCATAAATACTGAAATCACCGTACCTCGACAGACTGGCTCCTTTTCCCATTCTCCATCCCGACATGTAATTTTTTGTTGTCCTTCAAGCTTATAAAAATTTGCACACTTATATATTACAGAAGAGCCTGATTGATAGGTCTTTTGTTTTATTTCTGTGATGTCTCCAAATTGCACTACTGGTGGTGCGCCGCAGGTCTGTCCAATTACTGCAAAAAGATAAAGAAAGTGTACAACTCAAGTCACGCAACCGCGTATTTTTTTTACCATGTTACTATTATTGTTACCATTTTGTATTTTAAAATATATATATTTAAAGTCAAAAATCTTTTTGGTTTTCACCATGTCATTTAAATAGAATCCTTTTGTAATGTCTTTCAAGCCCTCTCAATGTGCTCACCTCTCTGCTCAAAGTGTTAAAAAATGCTTTCTGATTACAGCACTTCCTGTAGATCATGTGACATTCCAGAAAGCTTCATATCCCATCATGCACTGCCTTACTGCAACACAGAATAGGGTGTGTTTACCTGTCTGGACCACACCTCCCTCATTACTCTTTGGTTTTTTTTTCCACCAATTGTACCCAATTCTTCCTTTAAGGAAGCCATACAGTGTACAATCTACTTTACCTCTACTCTACCATCTGCTATAAAGAGCAAGGGCCTGCCTGATTTGATACAAATTAAATACATGTGTACACAGATTGTACAATCAGATTGCATAGTGTATAGCCATCTCTATACAAGTACATAGGATGGAGTGGACGGAGACCCTCACCTCTAAGGTCCATTTACATATCTTCAATTCCTTCAAGCATTTTTTTTTTTTTTTTTTGAGGGGGAGGCATTTTAAAGCATTTCCGCTCGTCGGGCATAGAGCTCCAGAGCAGAGCATGGTAGATATTTTGCCACATAGATGATAATGATGACTCGGGTAAACAGAATTCAGTCCCTGAAACAAATAATCTAAAGTAAAAAGAATTCCCGTAGGCAGGCCCAGACTGGGCCAAAAAATAGACCCGGGCATTTTAGACTGAGCAGCCCGGGGTCTGGTGATTGTGTTCGCGGGGGCAGTTGATGATGGGAAATTGGGGTTCCAGGATGTGTGGATTTGATTACAGTACCTTTTTAAGCTTAATCTGAAAGATTGGGGCCAATTTAGATCAGAGCTGCCATACAATGCTGTTTTTTGTCATACTTTAACTCGGGTTTTGATAGTGGAGTCCTGAAAATAGTATGAAGCAGCACAAGATGAGGGTTGCTCTAATCCAGGGGCAACTTTTTGGGCATAGTGTGCCAAAAAATGTTTTCAAAGAAACATTATCAAAGTGGGTGGTAATTGGGACATATGATGCTGAGGACATAGATGAGCTATCAGATTCAGCAATGTAAAAAAAAAAAAAAACTGTCAATTTCACATGAATCTATATGAAGTAAATGCTGTAAACCACTTGAATATTAGTAATAAATTAACTGACCTTTGCACCATCACACCCCAGATCAGCCCCAATTCCTGCACAATCACACCCCAGATCAGACCCTGCACATGAAAGCCAGCAATATAGTGGTGGTGTGTAATATGTGAGAAAATTCGATGCGCTACTGTGAGTATACAGTTATGATAATAAAGCAGTGATGATAGAATTTGCAAAGTGTATCTGAGGCAACTATATCTAAAAGTGTTCACATAACACAAAAATCAAATCTACATAAATAAGTGATAAGCGCTTCAAATGAGTGACTAAAATCACAACAAAGGATAATACCAATAATTAGTGCACAAACACAATAGGTGACTGGACTGGTGTTGGTGAAGTAAAAGCCAACTAAAAATATCCCAAGGTTTGCATAAGGAGTATACCATTCAAGGTCCATACTCCTTTTGCAATCCTTGGGATATTATTAGTTGGTTTTTACTTCACCAACACCAGTCCAGTCACCTATTGTGTTTGTGCACTAATTATTGGTATTATCCTTTGTTGTGATTTTAGTCACTCATTTGAAGCGCTTATCACTTATTTATGTAGATAGTGGTGGTGTGGTTCGGTGCATAATGTGCTATAGAGGCCCCATATAGTGTAGTGATGGAGCCTCTGCTTCTCTGTTCCTCTTTTTGTCCTGGTTGCCAGGTGCCCGACTGATGTGCATGCGCGAACGGGGACTTTCAGCGTCAGCCTCGGTTGCCATGGAACAGCTTTGTGGGAGGGGATGAAGATACTACTCTTTCCGCTCCTCCCACCACCACCCTGCATATGCGAGCAGTGGCGTAGCGTGGGTTGTCAGCTCCCGGGGCAAGGCAAGTAATTTGCACCCCCCCTAACTTGCAAACTTTTAGCACTCCCCTGAGTCCTGTCCCTTGCCTTCCTACAATAATACTGACCAGCCTGATTCCTACACTGACCACTATACTAACCTACCTGATTCATATACTGACCACTATACTACACTGACCACTACACTGACCTACCTGATTCCTACACTGACCACTACACTGACCTACCTGATTCCTATCCTGACCACTATACTACACTGACCACTACACTACACTGACCTAACTGATTCCTATACTGACCACTACACTACACTGACTACTATACTGACCACTACACTAAACTGACCAACCTGATTCCTATACTGACCACTATACTACACTGTCCTACCTGATTCCTATACTGACCGCTACACTACACTGACCACTACACTACACTGACCACTACACTACACTGACCACTATACGACACTGACCTACCTGATTCCTATACTGACCACTATACTGACCTACCTAATTTCTATACTGACCACTACACTGACCACTATACTACACTGTATGACTCGTCTACTCCTTCTCTCTGGCTGGCTGCTTCATCTCCCCAAACCGTGTGCGAATTACTGCTGATTCCTGCAGCTGTTTCAGCCACCTGTAAGCGACTAGCTGTGGCTGTCGAGCCCTGTACACTTCAATAACAGGTTTTTCAATAATAGCTGTCAGAGGCTGTTCGAACAGCCATTGTTTACCTGCGCTGATCCCTGCATGAGCAGTGATCACCACAGATAATTGTAGGCTATCCGGACAGCCACGGATAGCTGAAACCGGGCTCAACAGCCACAACTAGCCATTTATAGGTGCCTGAAACAGTCATTTAAACTGGTGCTAGTTACTAGCCCATGTGAAAATAGCCTAAGGCCTCCAAGTTGCCCAAATCCCCTTCTAAAATCAGTCCCATCATAAAGCCTAATGCCATTTAAAAAAAATAACATAGTACCATCATACATTAATTTCACTCGATAAATACTCATGAATAAATGTAAGTCCTTGTATCCTGAATCATGGTTAAATGTCCCCTAGGACACAATACTAAGGAGGGCGAGTTATGGACTGACAGTGTGACCTGGCCTAGGAAGTTACAGTGTCCAAATTCAAACTCTATTAAATCGTACTCCTTGTTGAAATATAAATATAAACCGTGTCTAACAAACCCCCCGCCCCCGGGCAGCAAAACGACTCTCACGATCACGAGGGAGTCTTACCTTCTATTCTTTGGAGGAGAGGAGAGGAGGAGGAGGAGGAGGAGAAGACAGCGGCCCCGCGCTTCTCCATGTTCAGATTCTGGACCGGCACCCTGTGATTGGGCGTACATGGGGTCATGTGCGGCGGCGGGGCTGGCCTATTAATGATCGCAGTTGCTCAAGAAGTCCCGCCTTCGCCCAATCACAGGGTGCAGGAGACTGAACATGGGCGGAGGTGGGACTCCAGGATCTACCGCGATCGTGGATAGGCCAGCCCCGCCGCCGCACATGACCCCTTACGCCCAATCACAGGACGCCTGAGACTTAACATGGCGACACAGCAAGGGGACACAGGAAAGCACATTTAGGAGGAGGAAGCCACTGACATATACTGGCGGGCACCCCCCTAAATGTTGTACCCAGTGCCACGGCCCCCCCGCACCTCCCACGCACGCTACACCACAGTATGCGAGGCATCCACGGCCAGCCCTGCATGTTGGAACCCAGGGCCAGCCCTGTCACAGCCCCGGCCCTGTCACAGTCTGTCACAGCCCCAGCCCACCGGGCATTTGCCCGGTGTGCCCTATGGCCAGTCCGGGCCTGCCCGTAGGACTATTAAAGAGCCACACCATTAAAATGAAATAATTATTTAAAAAAAAATGTTACATCTTTTTATTCACGTTCCATATTAAAATTAAAGAAGCAAAATACAAAATATATTTAACCAAGCATTTAAAAGTATACATTGGTGCATGTTGTCATAAAACACCATGACGTTTTCACAGCAAAGACGACCAGGCACTGGTATAAATCTCTCAGTGTGTTTTGTGAAACATTGTTCACATCTTCAGGGGATGACAAGATCTAAGTTGATAAAGACATCTGTAGAGAAACCACGTCATTAAAAACAGAATATTGAAAAAAATGTGCCCAAACAGGGAACACAAAAAGCTGTACAAAGTATCTAATACAGTGCCTTGAAAAAGTATTCATACCCCTTGAAATGTTCCACATTTTGTCATGTTACAACCAAAAATGTAAATGTATTTTATTGGGATTTTATGTGATAAATCAACACAAAGTGGCAAATTGTTGTAAAATGGAAGGATGATAAATGGCTTTCAAAATCTTCTACAAATAGATATGTGAAAAGTGTGGCGTGCATTTGTATTCAGCCCCCCCGAGTCAATACTTTGTAGAACCGCCTTTCACTGCAATTACAGCTGCAAGTCTTTTTGGGTATGTCTCCCAGCTTTGCACATCTAGTGAGTGACATTTTTGCCCATTCTTCTGTACAAAATAGCTCAAACTCTGTCAGATTGGATCATGTATAGTGTCTGTGAACAGCAATTTTCAAGTCTTGCTACAGATTCTCAATCGGATTTAGGTCTGGACTGGGCCATTCTAACACATGAAAATGCTTTGATCTAAACCATTACATTGTAGCTCTGGCTGTATGTTTAGGGTCCTTGTCCAAGCTCCCCTGTCCCTGCTGAAGAAAAGCATCCCCACAACATGATGCTGCTACCACCATGTATCACGGTGGGGATGGTGTGTTCAGGGGGATGTGCAGTGTTAGTTTTCCGTCACACATAAGGATGAGCTCTGACGTGTTCGCATAGAACACGTGCAGAGCCCGCCAGGAAGTGAGCACGGCGCTGCGCTAATAACAGCCAGGGAGACATTTCACGATCCCTGCAGCCGAGCATCGGGACAATGTCTCCCTGGCTGTGATTAGCACAGCGCCGTGCTTACTTCCTGGCGGGCTCTGCATGTGTTCTATGCGAACACGCCGGAGCTCATCCTTAGTCACACATAGCGTTTTGCTTTTAGGCCAAAAAACTTATATTTTGGTCTCATCTGACCAGAGTACCTTCTTCTACATGTTTGCTGTGTTCCCCACATGTCTTCTCGCAAACTGAAAATGGGACTTATGGCTTTTTTTCAACAATGGCTTTCTTCTTGCAACTCTTCCATAAAGGCCAGATTTGTGGAGTGCTCAACTAATAGTTGTCCTGTGGACAGATCCTCCCACCTGGGCTGTGGATCCCTGAAGCTCCTCCAGAGTTAATTAGCAGCAAAACAAATACTCTTGCGCACAAATGTGTTGATCAGGCGATCCAAAGTTCAGAGTGGATAATATCTCAAGCCTTGCTGCCCTCCAGGATATTCAAAAAAGAATAGAAAAAAGAGGGTGCACAAGCCTTGTGCATTGTCCTTTGATATATGTATTAAAAGAGAAAGTATTAAAACTACTCACAAGCATGGAAAGAAAACCACAATGTAACAGTCTTTGGCTTATGCCAATCCATCTACTAATAGCAGAGAGAGGAGATGCAAACAACTGCTAGCTGACGTGTTTTGAAGAATTACCTTCTTCCTCAGAGCCTCTCCTCCAGAGTTACCATGGGCCTCCTAGCTGCTTCTCTGATTAATTGTCCTCCTTGCCTGTGTTGTGGAAATTTTATGAAGATGTATTTTAATATGTATTGTCATAGTGTCTCCCAGTGTTAGTTCTCACACAGCCCGCTCTAAAAAGCTGACTGGGGCAGATTGAGGCTGGTTGAGATAAACTTCCTGAGGTTGGAGAAAGGTGTTTGCGGAGTGAGGATATGTCTGCCGGCAAAAGGGCCCCTGTGAGATGCACAGACGATCATCTGAGGAGATGTGTTCGCTCTGCAAGCGCATTATCGGTTTAGCGGATGTGCGCTCTTGTCACCTCTGTATGCCTGATCAACATATTTGTGGTGCCATGGGTGTACACCTGTAGATAAGCTCTCATCATCAGGAACCTTGTTCATTGGTTGTTGTATTATTCATGTTGTTTGTATTTAATCCTGTTGGAAGAGTTTCCTGTATTGTCAAATCCTTATATGGTAATTTCCTGTATGGAGGTCACATCCTGTGATGTCACTTCCCATGGAGGAAGTGATTGGCTGCTGGAGCCATCACTTCCTGTTTGTGAAATCTTTTGTCTTTTACCAATAAAAGAGCCAGGCTCACTGCTCCCTGGAGAAGTGATGCTGAAATGAGGACAAAGGTATGGTTGTGTCTGTTTACTGGGGATGAACGGGAGGTCGAATGGTTGGTAAGATGCATTATATCATTAGACAAAATGTGTGCTTATTATTAGCACAGGAGATTGGAGAAATGCTGTGCGCTCTGCATACAGCCAAACATTCCATGTCACCTGGCCTGTCAGTTTAGGTGGACAGGCATATCTTGGTAGGTTTGCAGTTGTGCCATACTCTTTACTATGGATGAGCCAAACACCCCCCCATTCGGTTCGCACCAGAACCTTCGAACGGATCGAACGTTCGCTCGAACATTTAGAACGTCAATTGACGTCAATGGGACTCGAACGTTCGAATTCAATATGCAAGTTATTGTCGGAAAACAGGTTTGGGAACCTGGGTATTGCCCAAGGGAGAATGTATCAATGGAAAAAAAAGTTTTAAAAACTGTCATTTTTTTCTGGAGCAGCGATTTTAATGATGCTTAAAGTAAAAAAAAGAAAATAAAAATTCCTTTAAATATCGTACCTGCTAGGTGTCTATAGTAGTGGCATGTGCTTAAAACTGTCCCTGCACAAAATGAGATTACTATAAAAAAAAAAGTAATTTAAGACTGCTTGCGGCTTTAATGTAATGTTTGGTCCCTGCAATATGGATGAAAATCACTGAGAAAAATAGCATGAGTTTCCCCGCCCCCCTCCCCTCAGGTCATTACAAGCCCCTTTGGCCCTATATACTTTGAACAGCAGAATACAGGCGGTGCATACAAGACATGAACTATAGCTCTGCTGGGCGGAAGTGACGTCAAAACGTCAGTACCGCCCAGCCTCTTAAAGAAACATTTTTTTTTTTGTCATTTGAAAAAATTACATTTTTTTTTTTTTTTTTTGCATTTAAGTCTAATTATGAGATCTGAGGTCTTTTTGACCCCAGATCTCATATTCAAGAGGACCTGTCATGCTTTTTTCTATTACAAGGGATGTTTACATTCCTTGTAATAGGAATAAAAGTGATCAATTTTTTTTTTATTTCAGTGTAAAAAATTATAAAACTAAATAAAAATAAATAAGAAAACCAAAAATTTTTTTTTTAAAGCGCCCCATCCCGACGAGCTTGCGCGCAGAAGCAAACGCATACGCGAGTAGCGCCCGCATATGAAAACGGTATTCAAACCACACAAGTGAGGTATCGCCGTGATCGTTAGAGTGAGAGCAATAATTCTAGCCCTAGACCTACTCTGCAACTCAAAAAATGCAACCTGTAGAATTTTTTAAACGTCGCCTATTGAGATTTTTAAGGGTAAAAGTTTGACGCCATGCCACGAGCGGGCGCAATTTTTAAGCGTGACATGTTGGGTATCATTTTACTCGGCGTAACATTATCTTTCACAATATATAAAAAAAATGGGCAAAATGTATTTTTGTCTTATTTTTTTATTAAAAAAAGTGATTTTTATCCAAAAAAAGTGCGCTTGTAAGACCGCTGCGCAAATACGGTGTGACAAAAAGTATTGCAATGACTGCCATTTTATTCCCTAGGATGTCTGCTAAAAAAAAATATATAATGTTTGGGGGTTCTGATTAATTTTCTAGCAAAAAAATTGTGATTTTCACATGAAGGAGAGAAGTGCCAGAATAGGCCTGGTGGTCAAGTGGTTAAACCGCTTGTCCACGGGAGGATGTCATATGACGTCCTCCACTTTGTGCTGGAATATCTGAATGATGCCTGCAGCTACAGGCATCATTCAGATATCGCTGTCTTCAGCCGCCAATTCTGTGCACGATAAGAACGATCAAAGCGGCGGTTCCGCTTATAGGCAGCCAGGGATGTTTACATTCCTTGTTATAGGAATTAAAGTGATCAAATTTTTTGTAAAAATAAAAAAAAACTTAAGTAAAATAAAAAAAATATATTTTCAAAACTCCCCTGTCCCCGTTATCTCGCGCGCAGAAGTGAACATGCATGCAAGTCCCGCCCACATATGTAAACGCCGTTCAAACCCCACATGTGAGGTATCGTCGCGTGCATTAGAGCGTGTGCAACAATTCTAGCACTAGACCTCCTCTGTAATTAGAAAATAGTAACCTGTAAAAAATGTTAAAGCGTCACCTATTGAGATTTTTAAGTACCGAAGTTTGGCGCCATTCCATGAGTGTGCGCAATTTTAAAGCGTGACATGTTAGGTATCTATTTACTTGGCGTGACCTTATCTTAAACAAACATTATACAAAAAAATTGGGCTAACTTTACGGTTTTGTTATTTTTTAATTCATGAAACCGTTTTTTTCCCCCCAAAAAAGGCATTTGAAAAATTATTGCGCAAATACCGTGCAAAAAAAAAAGTTGCAATGACCGCCATTTTATTCCATAGGGTGTCTGCTAAAAAAATATATACTGTTATAAAATTTAGATTTTTACATGAAGGAGATAAGTGCCAAAATAGGCCCGGTGAACAAGTGGTTAAAGTGTAGCTTCAGCCATAAAATCTTTTTTTTAAGCTTTTCTGAAAACATAGAGAAGGGTTATTACCCCTGTAACATTTGTTTTTCTGCCTGTGTGCATCTGTTCAGAAGATTGCATCTCACTTTCTGTCCCAGTGACAAATGATTTTTTGAAAATGTTTTTTTTTTGTGAAACAAGGATTGTGATAAAGCATCAGTGGACAGGAGACACCTCTTACAGAAGAGAATTTCCCTTCCTAGGGGTAGATTTCCTCTCACTTCCTGTTGTCTCCTTCCATTTGCAAGTAGGAGTCGTTTGTAAGTTGGATGTTTGAAAGTAAGGGCCTGCAGTTTATACTCTGCAGAAATTTGGGACCTAGGTGTTGGTGTTGCCACAACACTGTAAGCCCTCACAGTTAGTCTTGTTGGGCGCTGGAACGCCCTGCTGTGAAATATTAGATCAAAAATTGTAATTACACGCCCCTGTTAAACAGGGGCAGAACAATTGGGCCTTAGGCACTGGTGCTGGGGCCACAACCAGGGCTGTGGAGTCGGTAGATACATGTTCCGACTCCGACTCCTCAGTTTTATGTACTTCCGACTCCCCGACTCCGACTCCTCTGTATTAACCACTTGGGATCCGCCTGCCGTCAATTGACGGCTACAGTGCGGATCCCAATATCCAAACCGCCGTCAATTGACGTCCGCCCCTTAGGGCGGTCCCCGCGCGCGCTCCAGAGCGCGCTGCGGGGAAAATCTGTGTTGGCCGTGTCCCTCGGACACAGCCAATTACAGATCGCCGCGAACGGCCAATCAGAGTGGCCGTTCGCGAGGCGATCTGTGCAGCCAATGAGAGAGGATCTCATATGTAAACATATGAGATCATCTCTCATTGCCGTTTTACACAGAGACAGCGGTGCTGTCTCTTGAGAGGAGACGGATCTGTGTCTCTTGTACATAGAGACACAGATCGGTCACCCCCCCAGTCACCCCCCTCCACCTACAGTTAGAACACTAAGCAGGGATACATTTAACCCCTTCCTCACCCCCTAGTGTTAACCCCTTCAATGCCAGTCACATTTATACTGTAATTAGTGCATATTTATAGCACTGATCGCAGTATAAATGTGAATGGCGCCAAAAATGTGTCCGATGTGTCCGCCATAACGTCGCAGTCCATTAAAAATCGCAGATCGCCGTCATTTCTAGTAAAAAAAATAATTAAAAAAAAATAATTAAAAAAAAATAATTCTGTCCCCTATTTTGTAAGCGCTATAACTTTTGCGCAAACCAGTCGCTTATTGCGATTTTTTTTTTTTTTTACCAAAAATATGTAGAAGAATACGTATCGGCCTAAACTGAGAAAAAAAAATGTTATTTTTTTTTTAAATTGGGATATTTATTATAGCAAGAAGTAAAAAATATTGTATTTTTTTCAAAATTGTCTCACTTTTTTGTTTATAGCGCAAAAAATAAAAACCACACAGGCGATCAAATACCACCAAAAGAAAGCTCTACTTGTGGGGAAAAAAGGACGTCAATTTTGTTTGGGTGCCACGTCGCACGACCGCGCAATTGTTAGTTAAAGCGATGCAGTGCCGAAAGCTGAAATTTCACCTGGGCAGGAGGGGGGTATATGTGCCCAGTAAGCAAGTGGTTAATATGCGAATGTATTTTATACATTCCTTGAGGGAAAGAAACGCAACCTACCACAGGACTACTGGCTGGGAAGCCAACAGTCTACTGTATTGCACAGTTTAAGCAAAAGACAAACACAATGAAAACAATCAAGTGGCTGGATAGTAGCAGCAGGCATAAACATCAGAAACAGGATCTTTACCAGTTCAAAAATACAAACCACATTATTTGGTTGTTTTAGAACAAAAACAAAGCTTATCTATAATGAACCAAAAACAAAATCTGTAAAACCTAGAAATGGTTTATATTAATCTTGAAATGTAGTTATAGGCTTAGCAAATGCAAATCAATTCAATGTAGAGTTCTAAGAGAGAATTGCCTCTGCCAGATCCTCTTTCATAGAGGCTCTTAAAGCGGAGTTCCACCCACAATTTCACTTTTTAAATATAAATACCCCTGTAATACACAAGCTTAATGTATTCTAGTAAAGTTAGTCTGTAAACTAAGGTCCGTTTTGTTAGGTTGTTACAGCATTTAGATAGGTGAAGCCAGGCTGTATGACTTCCTGGATTTCAGCTTTGCATATCTCGCACATGCTCAGTGCACAAGCAATGTAATAGGTTTCAGTCAGGTTTGCAAGGACTACTGGGAAACATGATGCCTATCCCAGAAACCCTTGCAAATAGCCTAGGCAAATAAGGAGGAGGAAGTAATGAAGGACTACAAAATAAAGGTATTTACAAGCAACAAATTAAATAAAAATTGTCCATTCTGAACACTATGAGATTAGAGCATGCAGCACAGACAAACATAAAAAAATGGGTGGAACTCCACTTTAAGTCCGACTTTATTATTTTTAGGGCTGAAAATAATCTTTCGACACTGACTTGGGTGGGTGGCATTGCAGTAACTATTCTGGCCACATCACTAACGATCTCTGGATAAACAAGGATGGCTTCTTCAACAGTAAGTTTTGATGAGCGATCATACTTTTCAACTTCTTTTAGTGCTTTATAAAACTCCTGTTGGAATTTTTTTATTTGGACACTTACTGGTTCTCTAACATGCGTTCCCTGTAAAAGCAGAACACAACACTATGGAAAGTATAAGTATTGCAGCTCCTAATTGTGCGTTGGTCTTTATTCTTACAGTAGAGAAGTCATTAATTATAACTTTTTGTGAATTGGGACATTTAAACTTGCATTTTTTTTTTTAATTCCAATCTAAATTTAGTAGGAGTCGGAGTCGGTGCATTGTTTTCCGACTCCGACTCCAGGTACCCAAAATTTCCCCCGACTCCGACTCCTCGACTCCGACTCCACAGCCCTGGCCACAACACTGCAACCCCTCACAGATACTCTAGTTGGAGCGCAGCAATGAGCCTGCTGCAAAGTATTGCATCAAAAATTGTAATTACACGCCCCTGTTAAACCGGGGCAGAAAAATTGGGCCGTAGCCACTGGTGGCGGTGCCCAGAACCAACATTGGCCCAGATTCAGTAAGAATCTGCGCCTTTCTTACGCAGGCACAGGGCAGCGTTTTTGCCCTGCGACCGCGCAAATTTTCTGCGCTGCCCGCGATTCACGGAGCAGAAGCTCCGTAAATTGCGGGGGCGCTGTGTTAACTTGCCCGGCGTAAGGGCGCCTAATGTAAATGATCCCGCCGGGGGCGGGAATCATTTAAATTAGGCGCGCTCCCGCGCCGAGCGCATGCTCCGTCGGGAAACTTTTCCGACGTGCATTGCGGCAAATTACGTCGCAAGGACATCATTTGCTTCAAAGTGAACGTGAATGGCGTCCAGCGCCATTCACGATCCACTTACACAAACGACGTAAAATTTGAACGTCGCGACGCGGGAACGTTGCCATCCTATAGCATTGGCTGCGCCTGCTATTAGGATGTGTAACGTTACGCGAAACCCGACGTACGCAAATTACGTAATTTGCGTACGCAGGGCCCGCGCAAGTTTGTGAATCCGTGTTAGTATGCAATTTGCATACTATACACAGATCACAATGGGAGCGCCCCCTAGCGGTCTTCGCTAGAATGCAGCCTAAAATCTGCGTGGCATAAGAGCCTTATGCCGCGCAGATTTTAGGCTGCAGTCGGCGTAGCGATGTTCCTGAATCAGGAGCATTCGCTACGCCGGAGCAAGTAAGCAATTGCGCCGTGTAACCTATAGTTACACGGGCGCAATTGCTTCTTGAATCTGGCCCATTGTTCTTACAAGCTATCAGCAAGATCATTGAGGAGGAAAAGGATATTCACTCAGCATAACAGGATAGTCACTCAGCATCAGCATAGGCAGTCTTCAAGGGATCTGACATTTCAAAAAAAATTATTCAGTAACATCAGCATCGGGTGCTTGGTAGCTGGTGGTGATCCAAGCCTGATTCATTTTTATGAAGGTCAGTCGATCGACGGAGTCGGTGGAGAGGCGCACCCTGTGATCGGTTACAAAGCCTCCAGCAGCACTGAATGTGCGTTCTGAAAGAACGCTGGATGCAGGACAAGCCAGTAGCTCAATTGCGTACTGTGCAAGCTCTGTCCAGTGATCCATCCTCAAGACCCAGTAAGCCAGTGGATTGTCGGTGGGAAAGGTGTCCAAGTCTGATCTTGCCCCTAGGTATTCCTGCACCATGTGAAACAGACGCTGGCGATGGTTGCTGGAGCCGGTTATACCTTGGGGCTGCGGACTACAAAAATTGTCTGAACGCATCGGTCAGATGGCCACCTTTTCCACCGCTCCTTCTGTGACTCACCGAAGCCTCAGCAACACGTTGTCCAGGACCAGGATTTGGTAACCCCCCAATCTCTGGGAACACGTTGCACAGACCTTTCTGCAAGGCCTCCCAAAGATGTTTCATCTTCTGCTCCCACTGCAACGGCAAGATAAGGTCTGAAACCTTGCCCTTGTAACGTGGATCAAGGAGAGTTGCCAGCCAGTAATGATCCCTCTCCTTGATAGCACGAATACGAGGATCCTTACGCAGGCTTTGCAGGATCAGGGAGGCCATGCAGCATAGGTTTGCTGAGGCATTCGGTGCAGAGTCCTCTGGGTCACTGAGGATGACAGGATCCTCAGCCACCTCATCCCAGCCACGTAAAAGTCCATGGGTTCCTTGGGACTGTAATTGATCCCTTGAAGACGGCTGCTGATGCTGAGTGCTAGGCTCCACCTCCATGCTGACACAATCCTCCTCCTCCTCTGTGTTAGGCAGGCAAGCAGGACCACTGTCTGGATAAAGGGGGCCTTGAGAGGTAAGGAAGTCCTCCTCTTCCTCCCTCTGTTCTGCCTCAAGGGCCCTGTCCATTATTCCATGCAGCGTGTGCTCCAACATGTGAATAAGAGGGACAATCTCACTGATGCATGCACTGTCATTGCTCACCATCCTCGTGGCCTCCTCAAATGGTGACAGGACAGTGCATGCATCCCTGATCAAGGCCCTCTGGCGTGGGGAAAAAAACCAAGCTCCCATGACCCAGTTCTGCTGCCATATTGGCACAGATGCTCATTGATGGCCCTCTGCTGCGTGTGCAGCCACTGCAGCATGGCCAACGTAGAGTTACACCTGGTGGGCATGTCACAGATTAGGCAGTTCTTGGGCAGGTTGTATTCCCTTTGGAGGTCTGCCACCCGAGCATTGGCATTATATGACCATTGGAAATGCACACAGACTTTCCTGGCCTGCCCAAAAACCGATGCACCACCAAATTAAGGACATGAGCAAAACAGGGCACATGGGTCAGTTGTCCTTGTCGCAGGTCAGAAAGGAGGTTGGTGCCATTGTCGCAAACCACCATTCCTGGCTTAAGCTGGCATGGCGTCAACCACCTCTGAGCCTGCCCCTGCAGAGCTGACAGAACCTCTGCCCCAGTGTGGCTCCTGTCCCCCAAGCACACCAGCTCAAGCACCGCATGCCATCTATTTGCCTGCGTACCTGCATAGCCCCTTGAATGCCTATGGAGCACTGCTGGTTTCCGAGGACACATCAGCACAGGAAGAGGCCACAGAGGAAGAAGAGGAGGGGGTGGAGGAGAGAGGTGTGTCACAACCAGTAGTAGCATTTTGGAGGCGTGGTGGTGGAACAACCTCCAACACTACTGTACCTTGCCCTGCGTCCTTCCCAGCTGCCAGCAGAGTCACCCAATGCACCGTGAAGGATAGGTAATGTCCCTGTCCATGCCTGCTGGACCATGAGTCAGCGGTAATATGCACCTTACCACTGACTGCCCTGTCCAGCGAGGCATGGACATTGCTTTCCACATGCCGGTAGAGAGCCAGAATTGCCTTCCGTGAGATAAAGTGGCTTTTGGGAACTTGCCACTGAGGTACCGCACATTACGCAAACTCACAGAAGGGGGCAGAATCTACCAACTGAAAAGGCAGCAGTTGAAGTGCTAGCAATTTAGCTAAGCTAGCATTCAAACACTGGGCATGTGGATGGCTGGGAGAGAAATTCTTCCGGCGCTGCAGCAGCTGGGGCAGGGAAATTTGTCTGGTACAATCTGCCATCGGTGTACCGATAGTAGATTGCCCGCATTTACTAGGCTGTGACACACCTAACTGTTCGAACAACAAATGCTAGAAATGGACAAAAATGGACTTTGTAGGCACCAATTATAAAAAGTATGAATATGTTTATTGATACAACGCCCAAAAGGGTTATTGGACCAACAATCAAATAGATGAACATTAAAACAAAACAATTGACACAGTAGCAACTGTGTTTGACAGCAAAATAATTGACCAATACTAATCCAGAGGGAGCATCAAATCTCAAAAGAGATGTGATGACTGTCATGCATAGTAGGACACAGAAAAGCTTGACATGTTTCGCGGATACCGCTTCTTCGGGAGCTATTAATAATTCTAAAAGAAAACAGACTATTATTGGTTTCTGAAATACATAGGCATATACAATATATATCAAAGATTACATAGATTACATTTTTCAGAAGATGACTTGGAGCTATTACAATTTGGTCTGAGTTTCTGTCCCACATCTCAGGTAGACAAATATGACACGATTAAAGATCTTTACCTCTTTTCGAGGAAACTTACTCACAAATTTCTTTTCAATCAGGACCGCATACGGTCCAAACAGGATAGAGAGCTAGCGGAAAGCATCAAACATTTTACCATGGCTGAATTCCGTGCATTTAGAGATCTCATTTTACTCTTGGAGGAAAACGAATCCCAGTGTCCTCCTAGTACTGGTCATGACTCAGACGAACTCATTACAACTAAATTGTCCATACCCGTTCGTAAGATCAAACCTAAATCTACTAAGTTCCCGGATTTATCTACCAGTCCATTTATTTGGGCATTCTTAATGGCTACCATTAGCGACATCAAGCATTTCTCTCATAACAGAATCTTACAAACCAACAAATGCAGTCAATCACCAGGTTGCGGAACCATCCCGACCTGGTGATCAAAGCATCTGACAAAGGGGGTAATATTGTGCTCCTTACCAATGAAAAATACACTAAAATGTGCATGAACCTATCTTGGTATCGCAGAATAGCTGCTACATCTATAGCTTGATTTGCAGACGAATACAAGTCCTTGATAGGTGATGCCTTCTTGAAGGGCATCATCGATCAGGAAACATACAATTACCTGAATATTAAATTTCCACGTGCACCTACTTTTTATGCACTACCTAAGGTCCACAAGAATATTCATGCTCCTCCTGGTAGACCCATTGTTTCTGGCATAGGATCCATTACTGAAAATGCCAGTAGATTCATTGATTTTTTTCTTACTCCTCATGTCACCCACCTACCGTCCATTGTGAAGGACACGCTGGACCTCTTGAAACAAATTGAGGGGATGCCGGTCCCTGCTGATGCCCTGCTCGTGACCTTGGATGTGGAGGCTCTTTACTCTAGCATCCCTCACAAGCAGGGTGTCGGGATGGCACGCACCTTCCTCAAAGAGCAAGATCACCACCTTTGGCCCTTCAGTGAATTCATTCTGAAATTACTATCATTCATACGTACACACAACTGGTTTACTTTCAACGGCTCCCACTACCTCCAGGTACAGGGCGTGGCCATGGGCACTTGTTGCGCACCGGCCTACGCAAACCTGTACCTGGGGGGTGGGAGCGGGATATCTTTTCTAATGAACAGTTTCCTGACCATACCAACCATGCATCTCTTTTTTGGACTTGGAAATCTTTATAGACAATGACAACTGCCTAGCCTCTACACTCTACCGTAAAGAAACTGCGGGCAACACCATTCTGCACTCTTCTAGTGCGCATGCCACCCCCTTGATTCGTAGTATCCCTTACGCGCAATATGTCAGACTTAGAAGAAATTGTACACATGACAGAGATTTTAAACATCATTCTAATCTCCTCAGGGAACGCCTACTACTACGAGGCTATTCTAAGTCTCTGCTTCGTAAAGCATACAACAAGGCATACCAACAATCTAGGAGTACATTGTTGTTTAAAACAAATAAAAAACAAGATTCCAATGCAACTGTTAAATTCATTACACAATGCTCGGATCAACAACAACAAATTAGGAATGTGCTTACCAAACACTGGCACATCTTATCAGATGATTCTACCGTGAGGAAATATATTGGCGAACGACCAGAAATGGTATTTAAACGTTTAACATCACTACGCGACCAACTAACATGCAGTCACTATGTTCCTACCAAACAGCCCACCCAAAACAAAGGAATGTTAAGATGTGGACACTGTGGTTTCTGCCAATGGGTAGCCACAGGGTCCAAGTTCACACTACCGAACGATGAACACTTTCATCCAAGGTTTAGGGCTGATTGTTACACACAAGGTGTTGTATACTTAATGACATGTTTATGCGGTGTCTATTACGTTGGCAAGACCATCCGCCAACTACGCCAACGTATCAATGATCACATCTACTATTCCTCTAGTGGTAAAATCCTAACCCCAATAAGCAGACACTTGGATTTGTATCATCGGTTTGATACGTCATCAGTCACCTTCTTGGTCCTGGCTGTGGTACATCGGGACCCTAGAGGAAGTGACTGGGACAAAAAAATACTCCAACAGGAGACCAAATGGATAGAAAGGCTAAATGCCACACAACCACCCAGAATTAATGAGTTACAAACCTATAAATCATTTTTGTAGGGTGATAATTACTATACACCTTTGTTATCTGTTTTACCAAACCGATCACAATTTAGTCCAGGATCTCCTTACATTACCATCATACTTGTACAACATACCTGTATATACTGCATATATATGTTATTTACAATTTAAATGACTTGTTTGAACTATTTTGATTATATCCTTTGCATGCGAGGGGATTGGAGCCCACATCTGTTGCCACCGGGAATAGTGTGCACCCTTGGATCCTGCGGATGGGGATGTACGGATAGCTAACCGCAGATTGCATCATCTCTATGCACTCTGCAGCGCGAATCGGAGATTTGCGGTTACTCTGCCTAGGTTGGTTTCCAGCTATGGTATGTCATCACGTTGACGGCCTCACACCCGCACGTCCCACTGGTTCCACTAGGTGAGGCTGGTCGCACTCTCCCTTTCTTCCAGACACTCCATCCCACCCAGCTGGCTCTATGACCTGACCGGCGTGCTGGGATTCGTCCGTCTGTGATATGGCCGAGTCACGTGATGCGGAAGTCCACGCCGCACATGTGACTGGTGACGCATATTTAATGTCTTAGTGTGCAGCCCGGGTTGGTAGATGAAACACTCACCTATCGTCTGTCACCAGACGTTACAGACTCCATTCAGGAATGCCCTCTTGGTGGTAGGTACATCTGGAACGTTTTATATACTGCTTTTGGTGCCATTCTGGCCAGCAAGACCTTCCTCTGTTAACTGGTGTATTTATTTCTCTTTTTTCCATTTAGTTTTATCCCTATCAGAAAGATACCACATCAATGATTCAGCCATTGCGGTGACCTTTATGGCCTAAACTGATTTTAGACGTAGTTTCTAAATCCTATGGGACATTCGTTCTCTTTATGGTTTTGGTTTACAGCCATCCTTAACTTATCGGGCCATGGTCGTACCCCCTCTTAGCTGACAAATAGGTATGGGCTGGGGTGTGTTATACTATTTTACACACACTCAGTGATATCCCTTATTTTATTTTTTTTGATTATTAATTCTAACCAGTCGGTATGAAGAAGGTCTAATTTTGGTCTATCCTCTTATCTTTTCCAGTGGATTAATGTCCATGAGAGACGTGCTCCACCTCGAATATTAATGAGGCATTCTGGGAAGTCCTGAATATATTTTATCAAGCATTATAATCGCAACCTTGTTTAAGACTATCCATCTTTAAATATAGCTCAGTACCTTGGATAGTAGGCATTTTTTTCAACTGACCTGCTTCACTCTTACTTTATTTCGGTGGTGGTGTCATTACATCTACACAAGTGCACACTTCCCCTTCTGACTAGCCCTGCTCTTATGACCAGTTGGGATGGTCTAATATATTGGATTGGAACAACCAACCAATCAACATCCCTATACTGCTGATATTAAACACTATATGGTTTTCTACATTATTTGTCTAGATGCGTCCCGACATCCTTATCTTGCTGGATCTTTAGCACGCAGTCCCTATCTGGTGGCACTTTGGTGGTTCTGATGCTACTTGCATGCCTTATGCTATGGTGCTTTAATGCACATGGTATAATTGTTCTGTCTATGTAATCTTTGATATATATTGTATATACCTATGTATTTCAGAAACCAATAATAGTCTGTTTTCTTTTAGAATTATTAATAGCTCCCGAAGAAGCGGTATCCGCGAAACATGTTGAGCTTTTCTGTGTCCTACTATGCATAATAGTCATCACATCTCTTTCGAGATCTGATGCTCCCTCTGGATTAGAATTGGTCAATTATTTTGCTGTCAAACACAGTTGCTACTGTGTCAATTGTTTTGTTTTAATGTTCATCTATTTGATTGTTGGTCCAATAACCCTTTTGGGCGGTGTATCAATAA
The DNA here is from genome assembly GCF_905171775.1 of Rana temporaria. Lineage (NCBI taxonomy): Eukaryota > Metazoa > Chordata > Amphibia > Anura > Ranidae > Rana > Rana temporaria. Next base: position 109,704,818 of record NC_053495.1, on the reverse strand, counting down.
ACATATTCATACTTTTATAATTGGTGCCTACAAAGTCAATTTTTGTCAATTTCTAGCATTTGTTGTTCCAATATATATAAGACGTGGCACTGAACTATCACAGACACCCACAGTCCATCCTGTGTGTGGTGTGCTCTTCGCAATAATTTAAACACCTAACTCTTCACCTTCAGTCCTATTAGTGCAGGCTTCAGAGAGGACTGAGGGTATAGTGGGGTTGGAGATCCCAGCTGATGAGGGGCAAGAGGAGGTCCGCTTTGTTCTTTGGTGTGGGTCTTTGAGGTATGCTTGCAAACGAACTGCATGGCAGGTCGACATATGTCTGGTCAAGCATGTGGTGCCCAAGCGGGTGATGTTTTGGCCACGCAAGATACGCTTGAGACATATGTTGCAAATAGCAACGGTGCGATCTGATGCACTCATCTCAAAAAAGGCCCACACCAAAGAACTTTTGGAATAACGCTGAGACAGCAGCGCCCTGCACATGCGTTGCTCTGCGTTGTGATGCAGTCAGTGTGCTGCCCTTACGCTGGCCACTGGAGGGCATTCTACCTCGTTGGAGATGTGCCTGTGCCTCCCCCTCCTCCTCCACCTCCTCCTCTCTCCTATCAGGCACCCACGTAGAGTCAGTGACCTCATCATCCCCTCCCTCCTCATCACTGTAGAAAACATGGAAGTATGCTGCAGCTGGGGGAACATGACTGCCAGATTGCTGTGCTTCTTGGGCACCCCCTCTCTCTGGGCTCACGTTACTGCCTTCCTCTATCTGTGTACCATCATTGGAGCCTTCGAAACGCTGCGCATCCTCATGCAGCATGGACCCAACACTGTGGTCAAATGGTTTGGGGGACTCCTCAGGGGGACATGGTGGGGCTAGGGAAGGAGTGAGTGATGCCATTGAGCAGAGGGAAGAGGACGCCTTGGCAGCTACTTTGCCAAACAAAGTACCCTGAGCCTGGGTGAGAGAGGATGAGATGGCTTGGTCATCCACTCTACCAAGTCTTCGGCATGTTGCGGCTCAACGCGGCCAGCTGCCAAAAACAAGGACGAGCGTGTCCAACGGCCACGTGCTGATGAGGATGCATCGTGTCCATGACCAGCACTGTTGCCTCTAGACGCAGGGCCTGCTTGCCCTCGTGACTCTCTGCCTCTCCTTGTTGTCCTTCCAGACATATTAATGGCCTGCAGAGGATAAAGGCAGTACACACATCGTAGCTTTAGGTGCAAACTACAGAGCACAAGGGCAGTACACACCAAGTAGCTTTATGTGCAAACTACAGAGCACAAGTGCAGTACACACCAAGTAGCTTTATGTGCAAACTACAGAGCACACGTGCAGTACACACCAATAGCCAGATTCAGGTAGGGCGGCTTAACTTTATGCGGGCGTAGCGTATGTTATTTACGTTACGCCGCCGCAAGTTAGAGAGGCAGGTGCAGTATTCACAAAGCACTTGCTCCGTAAGTTGCGGCGGCGTAGCGTAAATTGGCCGGCATAAGCCCGCCTAATTCAAATGTGTAAGAGGTGGGCGTGTTTTATGTAAATTATTCGTGGCCCCACGTAATTGACGCTTTGAACGAACGGCGCAAGCGCTGTCCGTAGACGTATCGCAGTGCGCATGCTCCAAATCACGTCGCAAATAGTCAATGCTTTCGACGTGAATGTCACCTACGCCCAGCCCCATTCACGGACGACTTACGCAAACTACGTAAAACGTGAAAAATTTGACGCTGTCCCGACGTTCATACTTAACATTGGCTGCGCCATCTTTTTGGTGGTTTATCTTTATGCCTGAAAACGCCTTACATAAAGGGCGTATCTTTACTGCGACGGCCGTGCGTACGTTCGTGAATAGGCGTATCTTGCTGATTTACATATTCTAGGCGTAAATCAGCGTACACGCCCCTAGCGGCCAGCGTAAATATGCAGCTAAGATACGACGGCGTAGAAGACTTACGCCGGTCGTATCTTAGCAACATTTAAGTGTATCTCAGTTTGAGCATACGCTTAAATATACGACGGCGCGGATTCGGAGTTACGACGGCGTATCTACTGATACGCCGTCGTAACTATACATGAATCTGGCTACAAGTAGCTTTATGTGCAAACTACAGAGCACACGTGCAGTACACACCAAGTAGCTTTAGGTGCGAACTATAGAGCACAAGTGCAGTACACACCAAGTAGCTTTAGGTGCAAACTACAGAGCACAAGGGCAGTACACACCAAGTAGCTTTAGGTGCAAACTACAGAGCACAAGTGCAGTAGAAAAACCAAGTAGCTTTATGTGCAAACTACAGACCACAAATGCAGTACACACCAAGTAGCTGTATGTGCAAACTACAGAGCACACGTGCAGTACACACCAAATAGCTTTTTGTGCAAACCACAGAGCACACGTGCAGTACACACCAAGTAGCTTTATGTACAAACTACAGAGCACACGTGCAGTACACACCAAGTAGCTTTATGTGCAAAATACAGAGCACACATGCAGTACACACCAAGTAGCTTTATGTGCAAACTACAGAGCACACGTGCAGTACACACCAAGTAGCTTTAGGTGCAAACTACAGAGCACACGTGCAGTACACACCAAGTAGCTTTAGGTGCAAACTACAGAGCACACGTGCAGTACACACCAAGTAGGTTTAGGTGCAAACTACAGAGCACAAGTGCAGTACACCAAGTAGCTTTATGTGCAAACTACAGAGCACACGTGCAGTACACACCAAGTAGCTTTATGTGCAAACTACAGAGCACACGGCCAGTACACACCAAGTAGCTTTATGTGCAAACTACAGAGCACACGTGCAGTACACACCAAGTAGGTTTAGGTGCACACTACAGAGCACAAGTGCAGTAGAAAAACCAAGTAGCTTTATGTGCAAACTACAGAGCACACGTGCAGTACACACCAAGTAGCTTTAGGTGCAAACTACAGAGCACAAGTGCAGTAGAAAAACCAAGTAGCTTTATGTGCAAACTACAGAGCACAAATGCAGTACACACCAAGTAGCTTTATGTGCAAACTACAGAGCACACATGCAGTACACACCAAATGGCTTTATGTGCAAACTACAAAGCACACATGCAGTACACACCAAGTAGCTTTAGGTGCAAACTACAGAGCACAAATGCAGTACACACCAAGTAGCTTTAGGTGCAAACTACAGAGCACAAGTGCAGTAAACACCAAGTAGCTTCAGGTGCAAACTACAGAGCACAAGTGCAGTACACACCAAGTAGCTTTAGGTGCGGCGGCGTAGCGTAAATTGGCAGGCGTAAGCCCGCCTAATTCAAATGTGTAAGAGGTGGGCGTGTTTTATGTAAATTATTCGTGGCCCCACGTAATTGACGCTTTGAACGAACGGCGCAAGCGCTGTCCGTAGACGTATCGCAGTGCGCATGCTCCAAATCACGTCGCAAATAGTCAATGCTTTCGACGTGAATGTCACCTACGCCCAGCCCCATTCACGGACGACTTACGCAAACTACGTAAAACGTGAAAAATTTGACGCTGTCCCGACGTTCATACTTAACATTGGCTGCGCCATCTTTTTGGTGGTTTATCTTTATGCCTGAAAACGCCTTACATAAAGGGCGTATCTTTACTGCGACGGCCGTGCGTACGTTCGTGAATAGGCGTATCTTGCTGATTTACATATTCTAGGCGTAAATCAGCGTACACGCCCCTAGCGGCCAGCGTAAATATGCAGCTAAGATACGACGGCGTAGAAGACTTCTACGCCGGTCGTATCTTAGCAACATTTAAGTGTATCTCAGTTTGAGCATGCGCTTAAATATACGACGGCGCGGATTCGGAGTTACGACGGCGTATCTACTGATACGCCGTCGTAACTATACATGAATCTGGCTACAAGTAGCTTTATGTGCAAACTACAGAGCACACTGTCATGACTAAGCACTGACTAAGTGCGAAATGCGTCGGCCATACTGTATCTTGTTGGTTTGCAGTGACTGTTTGTGCAGTTGAAAAATAAAAAGACAACTTTTTTAAGTGATTTTGGAGTGCGGCTGTCCAGTTTTCGTCCATTCATTTGTTAACTTACTGGAGCAAGTGCCGTATTCCTCAAGCACTTGCTCTGTAGTTTGCGAAGGCGTAGTGTAAAAGGCCCGGCGTATCCCCGTGTATTTCAAAGGGGGCGGCTTATATTTAAATTAAGCGCGCCCCCGTTCCGATCGAACTGCGCATGCGCTGGGCTAAAAATAGCCCAGTGCGCATGCTCCAGTTCTCGGCGGAAAACCTCAATAACGCCGACGTGTGCGTCATTGACGTAAAGTCGTATTCAAGAACGACTTAGGAAAACGACGTACCCGACGGGAAAAGACGACGCGGACCCGACGCCATACTTAACATGGCATACGTGGGACTGGCGTAAGGTTACCCCTAATATAGCAGGGGTAACCTTACGCTTACGCAAACAACGTAAGCGGCGGTTACGCGACACGATTTAGTTCGGGAATCGGCGTATCAGGCTCATTTGCATAAACAAATGAGACCTGAACGTAAACGCCACCTATCGGCCGGCGGCGAATTACATTTAAGATCCGACAGTGTAAGTGACTTACACATGTCGGATCTTCAGCGTATCTATGCGAAAATGATTCTAGGAATCACTCGCATAGATACGCGGGTCAAAAAAGAGAGATACGACGGAGTTTCCTGAGATACTCCGTCGTAACTCTACTGATAATATGGCCCACTCTCTCTCTCTTAGACAGATCTCTAACCACCGCCGTAACACCATACACAAGGCCGCCCTGCAGGCGGCCTTTTATAGTGTGGGACGTGTACTAAACCCCCTGAGCCATAATTGGCCAAAGCCACCCTGGCTTTGGCCAATTATGGCTCTCCGTTTTTTGCGCGCTGTGATTGGCCAAGCATGCGGGTCATAGTGCATGCTTGGCCAATCATCAGCCAGCAATGCCGCAGTGAATTATGGGCCGTGACGCGCCACTCGAATTTGGCGCGAACGACCCATATCGTTCGTATTTCGACATGGGTTCGACTCGAACACGAAGCTCATCCCTACTCTTTACATTTTCAAATGGTAGATTTAACAGTGCTCCATGAGATGATCAAAGCTTGGGATATTTTTTTATAACCTAACCCTGCTTTAAACTTCTCCACAACTTTATCCCTGACCTGTCTGGTATGTTTCTTGGCCTTCATGATGCTGTTTATTCACTAAGGTTCTCTAACAAACCACGGAACAGCTGTATTCATACTGAACAAAAAAAGTGTAAGATGATGAAACTCTCTAAAGAGTGTCAACAAATTAAAACAGCGCTATCAAATAACTGTGCATATTTGACTATATAAAATACATTACTACAACCCATATGTAATGATATACAGTGATAATAAACAAAATATATCCAGTTTAAGAAATAAACACTAAACTGTGACTGTAATAATGAACACCCGTGATTGACTTAAACGTGAAGTGAACGCACTAAAAGTGCAAGAGACAGTCTTTAAAATAATTTAGAACGTGGCCAAACAAAGCAAAGTTCATGTGTATAAGGATCCTGCGATCTTCAAATATTTCCAAAAACTTCCACCACACCCGTGGTGAGCCTATCATGAGCAGCGTCTGCTCGACCTATCAGGTCGGCTTGCCGCTGTGGCTGCTGGGTAAGACAGCCAGCCAATGGAGGAGGTGCTGACTTCCTCCTAGCTTTGGGCTGCATAAGCGCTCTATGCCCGCCCATCGCTGTGGGCGGAGCGGGACGCGCTGTGCAGCACGTGATTGGCTCAGACTGCTGCAGTTGGGGGATGTGACTGACATCCTCTCTCACCTATCAGAATCTGGGCACTGGCGCCACGCCTATCGTACTGGCTGATTGATTCATACACCAGCCAGTGGTGATGGATGATGCTGTTTGCCCACAGTAGTTTGGGAACATCGTTTACTTCCGCCCACAGTTATGGAGGAAGTGGTAAAGCGCCCAGGACTGATAGGTTGATTGATCTGACTACATCAGATATAAGGTAACCATTTGTGACTGTGTGGTTAGTCCCATGAATAAGTTTTTATAACGAAACATGTCGGGGTATTGCCATACAGTCTAATTTTACCAGTGAATGCTGCGTTTTTGGATGCAGAGTGTGTGTGAAGTTTTTTATTTAAGTGGATGTGCAGCTGCATCTGACAGAAGTCCATGGCACCGTGAGTAGGAGAATTGGTTTCACTTTTTCTCGCTGATCGGGGGTCCGCCGTGACCGCTTCTCACCATTTTGACGTTTGAAGGAGTTTTTTGATGTGATATTCTGCTGTTTTACAAGATTTTGTTTGTGAGTGCACTGTTTGAAGTTTTATTTTGGTGTGCTATTAAACCTTTGATGGCATCACACTATTTGCACTTCTTTTGTCTCTCTCTGACATATATGTGGAACTGATTGGATGTCATATTTGGATTACATCTATACTGACGGGAACAACTACATCTGATAAGGTTTTTTGTGCCAAAACACGAGAGTGTGAGGCAAACCTATCCGGTGAGTGTCCATTTGATGGGGGAGGAGTCACTGAGCACTGTCGGGTGTGGTGGAAGTTTTTGGAAATATTTGAAGATCGCAGGATCCTTATACACATGAACTTTGCTTTGTTTGGCCACGTTCTAAATTATATATTTTTTTTTTTTTTTTTTTTTTTTTTATTTATATACAGGGAAACAGGGGGGTCCATGGGAGCCCCCGCGGCATTACAGACATCTGCAAGATAGGTAGGGTAAAACAAGACATCAAAAGGCAGAACATAACATTAAAGACTGGGCAGTGTATACATTACATAGCCACCTTAGCTTTCATAACGACGAGATCATTTATCCAACCCTCTAACTAGGGACATAATTGCTTGCCTCATGTCGTCATGATCACTCCTTCCATTTTTCCCCTTTGTCTGCTCGTGGTGCTCGACACGCACCTCCGATGTCTTACCAACTGCCAGGGTCCCATGGTCCCTTCTCCCTTACTTTTCATATTTGCGTATAGGATAGGGGTAAGCAGAGAAAGATGGAAACAAAGATTGAGAGCGAGCACTCCCTGGGTTTATAGATAGAGAGAGAGAGGAGGAAGAGAGAGGTAAAGGTATACGGGGTAGGGGGTGGGGGGCTAGGTATTGTGGAGGGGGGTCGTGAACATGGACAGCGCGTCTCATTCACCAACTTCAAGGTCACCATCAACTAGCCTCCGCCTAAGGCTCTTATGAGGACACTGTTACAGACGAGATCAACGAAGTTCAGGTCGGGGCGTTCTCACCTCTTAGGGCAATACCTTCCTCGGAGTAGGAGAAGATATTCCAGATGCGCCAAGTGTTTGTGTAGGCTTCTTGCCTATCCTGACTCGTAAGGATAAGATCCTCCATCTTATTGATCTCGTC